>NW_026783341.1:0-217236 GCF_949774975.1 Lagenorhynchus albirostris
CTGAGCAACGTCGAGGTCCATTGGTTGATTCCCTCGGAGGACCCCCGTGCGTGCCGAGTGCTGGGCAACCACACACTGCGCGTTCCTTGAGGAGCGCTACATCTCCAGAGCCCTCGAACGCCCTTCGGGACAACATGGCTGGTGGGTGCGAGGTGCCCAGGAAGACTCTGTCATGGCCCTTGTGTGAGCTGCCATGAGAGAACGCTGTGCTTGCAACACTGCGAGGCCCGCCCTCGTGCCTGAAGTCACTCTGCTCGAGGAGAAAGTCAGCACCTTAGCGTGCTGTGTGGCTCCCGGCACACCCCGCATGAAGCCATGCCTGGAAGTAAGGCCCTGGTTTGCCGTGCAGAAGCGGAGGCGTGCTGCACTTTCCAGGAGGCGGTGGCCTCTGCTCTGCATACCTTGAACGGCAGCACAGCCTTCTGGACACCTGGGAGGCTAGCCGGGGCGCCCTGTTCCCGGCAGGAACACTGAGTAACCAACCCCAGGCGCACCTGGCTCTGCTAAGCACCATCCAGGCCCGTAGCCCCTTAGAGCCCCTCTGTGCACGCCGAGCGTAGGGAAACGCACTGCCCTCTCTTTTGGAGCAGCTTGGTTTCCTCAGCACTCGCACACGTTCACGAACGCCGTTCTGCCACATCCCACATGGCGCGGAGGTCTTACGCGTTGCCCTAATCGGAGCTGCGCTCAGAGTAACCCTCGTCTTCGCATTCCATCCAGGACCTCCTGACTGAAGGCACCGTGCCTCCTAGAGGACGGCGGCTTGGGTTCTTACTGCAATTCAAGTCCTGTTCCTTCTTTGGCACTGCAGGCAGCCCCAGGCCCAGAGGAGCGGCTACGGCGTTCCTTGGTTGAGACAGTTCGCTGGATGCGGGACTCCCTCCTGCGATAAGTTGACTCGGGGAAGGAAACGCAGGGTAACCGGTGTCTCCTGGGACTCGTCAGAAACCACAGGGATGTACGCTGAGTGTGCCCATGAACACGGGGGCCTGCTGGAACTAGCCCTGCTTTCCCATTTTGAGGGCGGCATTCATGCCTGCCTTGACGCTCCCTGACATTCCCGGCTCCCGACAGGCCAGTGAGCCCTGGAAGAGTGCTTCGGGGAAAATCATGAGTTTGCTCTCTCTAAACCAGGGGCTGCCGCGGCCGCGGTGGCGGTCCGCACGGCAGGCTCCAGAGCCAAAGGGAGCCTCAACGTGAGAACTGGCCTCCAGGTTAGGCCCTGAGTAGCCGTGCAGAAAGGGAGGCATGCAGCTCTTTCCGGGAGTTCTTAGTCGCTTTGCTTTCAAGGCAGTACACGCCCGGGGACTCCTAGGCCCCACGGGCGTGCAGCGTTTTCCCTCCAAGGTCCCTGAGTGCCTCCAGACACCTGTGGGCCGGCTGAGCAACGTCGAGGTCCATTGGTTGATTCCCTCGGAGGACCCCCGTGCGTGCCGAGTGCTGGGCAACCACACACTGCGCGTTCCTTGAGGAGCGCTACCTCTCCAGAGCCCTCGAACGCCCTTCGGGACAACATGGCTGGTGGGTGCGAGGTGCCCAGGAAGACTCTGTCATGGCCCTTGTGTGAGCTGCCATGAGAGAACGCTGTGCTTGCAACACTGCGAGGCCCGCCCTCGTGCCTGAAGTCACTCTGCTCGAGGAGAAAGTCAGCACCTTAGCGTGCTGTGTGGCTCCCGGCACACCCAGCATGAAGCCATGCCTGGAAGTAAGGCCCTGGTTTGCCGTGCAGAAGCGGAGGCGTGCTGCACTTTCCAGGAGGCGGTGGCCTCTGCTCTGCATACCTTGAACGGCAGCACAGCCTTCTGGACACCTGGGAGGCTAGCCGGGGCGCCCTGTTCCCGGCAGGAACACTGAGTAACCAACCCCAGGCGCACCTGGCTCTGCTAAGCACCATCCAGGCCCGTAGCCCCTTAGAGCCCCTCTGTGCACGCCGAGCGTAGGGAAACGCACTGCCCTCTCTTTTGGAGCAGCTTGGTTTCCTCAGCACTCGCACACGTTCACGAACGCCGTTCTGCCACATCCCACATGGCGCGGAGGTCTTACGCGTTGCCCTAATCGGAGCTGCGCTCAGAGTAACCCTCGTCTTCGCATTCCATCCAGGACCTCCTGACTGAAGGCACCGTGCCTCCTAGAGGACGGCGGCTTGGGTTCTTACTGCAATTCAAGTCCTGTTCCTTCTTTGGCACTGCAGGCAGCCCCAGGCCCAGAGGAGCGGCTACGGCGTTCCTTGGTTGAGACAGTTCGCTGGATGTGGGACTCCCTCCTGCGATAAGTTGACTCGGGGAAGGAAACGCAGGGTAACCGGTGTCTCCTGGGACTCGTCAGAAACCACAGGGATGTACGCTGAGTGTGCCCATGAACACGGGGGCCTGCTGGAACTAGCCCTGCTTTCCCATTTTGAGGGCGGCATTCATGCCTGCCTTGACGCTCCCTGACATTCCCGGCTCCCGACAGGCCAGTGAGCCCTGGAAGAGTGCTTCGGGGAAAATCATGAGTTTGCTCTCTCTAAACCAGGGGCTGCCGCGGCCGCGGTGGCGGTCCGCACGGCAAGCTCCAGAGCCAAAGGGAGCCTCAACGTGAGAACTGGCCTCCGGGTTAGGCCCTGAGTAGCCGTGCAGAAAGGGAGGCATGCAGCTCTTTCCGGGAGTTCTTAGTCGCTTTGCTTGCAAGGCAGTACACGCCCGGGGACTCCTAGGCCCCAGGGGCGTGCAGCGTTTTCCCTCCAAGGTCCCTGAGTGCCTCCAGACACCTGTGGGCCGGCTGAGCAACGTCGAGGTCCATTGGTTGATTCCCTCGGAGGACCCCCGTGCGTGCCGAGTGCTGGGCAACCACACACTGCGCGTTCCTTGAGGAGCGCTACATCTCCAGAGCCCTCGAACGCCCTTCGGGACAACATGGCTGGTGGGTGCGAGGTGCCCAGGAAGACTCTGTCATGGCCCTTGTGTGAGCTGCCATGAGAGAACGCTGTGCTTGCAACACTGCGAGGCCCGCCCTCGTGCCTGAAGTCACTCTGCTCGAGGAGAAAGTCAGCACCTTAGCGTGCTGTGTGGCTCCCGGCACACCCAGCATGAAGCCATGCCTGGAAGTAAGGCCCTGGTTTGCCGTGCAGAAGCGGAGGCGTGCTGCACTTTCCAGGAGGCGGTGGCCTCTGCTCTGCATACCTTGAACGGCAGCACAGCCTTCTGGACACCTGGGAGGCTAGCCGGGGCGCCCTGTTCCCGGCAGGAACACTGAGTAACCAACGCCAGGCGCACCTGGCTCTGCTAAGCACCATCCAGGCCCGTAGCCCCTTAGAGCCCCTCTGTGCACGCCGAGCGTAGGGAAACGCACTGCCCTCTCTTTTGGAGCAGCTTGGTTTCCTCAGCACTCGCACACGTTCACGAACGCCGTTCTGCCACATCCCACATGGCGCGGAGGTCTTACGCGTTGCCCTAATCGGAGCTGCGCTCAGAGTAACCCTCGTCTTCGCATTCCATCCAGGACCTCCTGACTGAAGGCACCGTGCCTCCTAGAGGACGGCGGCTTGGGTTCTTACTGCAATTCAAGTCCTGTTCCTTCTTTGGCACTGCAGGCAGCCCCAGGCCCAGAGGAGCGGCTACGGCGTTCCTTGGTTGAGACAGTTCGCTGGATGCGGGACTCCCTCCTGCGATAAGTTGACTCGGGGAAGGAAACGCAGGGTAACCGGTGTCTCCTGGGACTCGTCAGAAACCACAGGGATGTACGCTGAGTGTGCCCATGAACACGGGGGCCTGCTGGAACTAGCCCTGCTTTCCCATTTTGAGGGCGGCCTTCATGCCTGCCTTGACGCTCCCTGACATTCCCGGCTCCCGACAGGCCAGTGAGCCCTGGAAGAGTGCTTCGGGGAAAATCATGAGTTTGCTCTCTCTAAACCAGGGGCTGCCGCGGCCGCGGTGGCGGTCCGCACGGCAGGCTCCAGAGCCAAAGGGAGCCTCAACGTGAGAACTGGCCTCCGGGTTAGGCCCTGAGTAGCCGTGCAGAAAGGGAGGCATGCAGCTCTTTCCGGGAGTTCTTAGTCGCTTTGCTTTCAAGGCAGTACACGCCCGGGGACTCCTAGGCCCCAGGGGCGTGCAGCGTTTTCCCTCCAAGGTCCCTGAGTGCCTCCAGACACCTGTGGGCCGGCTGAGCAACGTCGAGGTCCATTGGTTGATTCCCTCGGAGGACCCCCGTGCGTGCCGAGTGCTGGGCAACCACACACTGCGCGTTCCTTGAGGAGCGCTACATCTCCAGAGCCCTCGAACGCCCTTCGGGACAACATGGCTGGTGGGTGCGAGGTGCCCAGGAAGACTCTGTCATGGCCCTTGTGTGAGCTGCCATGAGAGAACGCTGTGCTTGCAACACTGCGAGGCCCGCCCTCGTGCCTGAAGTCACTCTGCTCGAGGAGAAAGTCAGCACCTTAGCGTGCTGTGTGGCTCCCGGCACACCCCGCATGAAGCCATGCCTGGAAGTAAGGCCCTGGTTTGCCGTGCAGAAGCGGAGGCGTGCTGCACTTTCCAGGAGGCGGTGGCCTCTGCTCTGCATACCTTGAACGGCAGCACAGCCTTCTGGACACCTGGGAGGCTAGCCGGGGCGCCCTGTTCCCGGCAGGAACACTGAGTAACCAACCCCAGGCGCACCTGGCTCTGCTAAGCACCATCCAGGCCCGTAGCCCCTTAGAGCCCCTCTGTGCACGCCGAGCGTAGGGAAACGCACTGCCCTCTCTTTTGGAGCAGCTTGGTTTCCTCAGCACTCGCACACGTTCACGAACGCCGTTCTGCCACATCCCACATGGCGCGGAGGTCTTACGCGTTGCCCTAATCGGAGCTGCGCTCAGAGTAACCCTCGTCTTCGCATTCCATCCAGGACCTCCTGACTGAAGGCACCGTGCCTCCTAGAGGACGGCGGCTTGGGTTCTTACTGCAATTCAAGTCCTGTTCCTTCTTTGGCACTGCAGGCAGCCCCAGGCCCAGAGGAGCGGCTACGGCGTTCCTTGGTTGAGACAGTTCGCTGGATGCGGGACTCCCTCCTGCGATAAGTTGACTCGGGGAAGGAAACGCAGGGTAACCGGTGTCTCCTGGGACTCGTCAGAAACCACAGGGATGTACGCTGAGTGTGCCCATGAACACGGGGGCCTGCTGGAACTAGCCCTGCTTTCCCATTTTGAGGGCGGCCTTCATGCCTGCCTTGACGCTCCCTGACATTCCCGGCTCCCGACAGGCCAGTGAGCCCTGGAAGAGTGCTTCGGGGAAAATCATGAGTTTGCTCTCTCTAAACCAGGGGCTGCCGCGGCCGCGGTGGCGGTCCGCACGGCAGGCTCCAGAGCCAAAGGGAGCCTCAACGTGAGAACTGGCCTCCAGGTTAGGCCCTGAGTAGCCGTGCAGAAAGGGAGGCATGCAGCTCTTTCCGGGAGTTCTTAGTCGCTTTGCTTTCAAGGCAGTACACGCCCGGGGACTCCTAGGCCCCACGGGCGTGCAGCGTTTTCCCTCCAAGGTCCCTGAGTGCCTCCAGACACCTGTGGGCCGGCTGAGCAACGTCGAGGTCCATTGGTTGATTCCCTCGGAGGACCCCCGTGCGTGCCGAGTGCTGGGCAACCACACACTGCGCGTTCCTTGAGGAGCGCTACATCTCCAGAGCCCTCGAACGCCCTTCGGGACAACATGGCTGGTGGGTGCGAGGTGCCCAGGAAGACTCTGTCATGGCCCTTGTGTGAGCTGCCATGAGAGAACGCTGTGCTTGCAACACTGCGAGGCCCGCCCTCGTGCCTGAAGTCACTCTGCTCGAGGAGAAAGTCAGCACCTTAGCGTGCTGTGTGGCTCCCGGCACACCCCGCATGAAGCCATGCCTGGAAGTAAGGCCCTGGTTTGCCGTGCAGAAGCGGAGGCGTGCTGCACTTTCCAGGAGGCGGTGGCCTCTGCTCTGCATACCTTGAACGGCAGCACAGCCTTCTGGACACCTGGGAGGCTAGCCGGGGCGCCCTGTTCCCGGCAGGAACACTGAGTAACCAACCCCAGGCGCACCTGGCTCTGCTAAGCACCATCCAGGCCCGTAGCCCCTTAGAGCCCCTCTGTGCACGCCGAGCGTAGGGAAACGCACTGCCCTCTCTTTTGGAGCAGCTTGGTTTCCTCAGCACTCGCACACGTTCACGAACGCCGTTCTGCCACATCCCACATGGCGCGGAGGTCTTACGCGTTGCCCTAATCGGAGCTGCGCTCAGAGTAACCCTCGTCTTCGCATTCCATCCAGGACCTCCTGACTGAAGGCACCGTGCCTCCTAGAGGACGGCGGCTTGGGTTCTTACTGCAATTCAAGTCCTGTTCCTTCTTTGGCACTGCAGGCAGCCCCAGGCCCAGAGGAGCGGCTACGGCGTTCCTTGGTTGAGACAGTTCGCTGGATGCGGGACTCCCTCCTGCGATAAGTTGACTCGGGGAAGGAAACGCAGGGTAACCGGTGTCTCCTGGGACTCGTCAGAAACCACAGGGATGTACGCTGAGTGTGCCCATGAACACGGGGGCCTGCTGGAACTAGCCCTGCTTTCCCATTTTGAGGGCGGCCTTCATGCCTGCCTTGACGCTCCCTGACATTCCCGGCTCCCGACAGGCCAGTGAGCCCTGGAAGAGTGCTTCGGGGAAAATCATGAGTTTGCTCTCTCTAAACCAGGGGCTGCCGCGGCCGCGGTGGCGGTCCGCACGGCAGGCTCCAGAGCCAAAGGGAGCCTCAACGTGAGAACTGGCCTCCGGGTTAGGCCCTGAGTAGCCGTGCAGAAAGGGAGGCATGCAGCTCTTTCCGGGAGTTCTTAGTCGCTTTGCTTTCAAGGCAGTACACGCCCGGGGACTCCTAGGCCCCACGGGCGTGCAGCGTTTTCCCTCCAAGGTCCCTGAGTGCCTCCAGACACCTGTGGGCCGGCTGAGCAACGTCGAGGTCCATTGGTTGATTCCCTCGGAGGACCCCCGTGCGTGCCGAGTGCTGGGCAACCACACACTGCGCGTTCCTTGAGGAGCGCTACCTCTCCAGAGCCCTCGAACGCCCTTCGGGACAACATGGCTGGTGGGTGCGAGGTGCCCAGGAAGACTCTGTCATGGCCCTTGTGTGAGCTGCCATGAGAGAACGCTGTGCTTGCAACACTGCGAGGCCCGCCCTCGTGCCTGAAGTCACTCTGCTCGAGGAGAAAGTCAGCACCTTAGCGTGCTGTGTGGCTCCCGGCACACCCAGCATGAAGCCATGCCTGGAAGTAAGGCCCTGGTTTGCCGTGCAGAAGCGGAGGCGTGCTGCACTTTCCAGGAGGCGGTGGCCTCTGCTCTGCATACCTTGAACGGCAGCACAGCCTTCTGGACACCTGGGAGGCTAGCCGGGGCGCCCTGTTCCCGGCAGGAACACTGAGTAACCAACCCCAGGCGCACCTGGCTCTGCTAAGCACCATCCAGGCCCGTAGCCCCTTAGAGCCCCTCTGTGCACGCCGAGCGTAGGGAAACGCACTGCCCTCTCTTTTGGAGCAGCTTGGTTTCCTCAGCACTCGCACACGTTCACGAACGCCGTTCTGCCACATCCCACATGGCGCGGAGGTCTTACGCGTTGCCCTAATCGGAGCTGCGCTCAGAGTAACCCTCGTCTTCGCATTCCATCCAGGACCTCCTGACTGAAGGCACCGTGCCTCCTAGAGGACGGCGGCTTGGGTTCTTACTGCAATTCAAGTCCTGTTCCTGCTTTGGCACTGCAGGCAGCCCCAGGCCCAGAGGAGCGGCTACGGCGTTCCTTGGTTGAGACAGTTCGCTGGATGCGGGACTCCCTCCTGCGATAAGTTGACTCGGGGAAGGAAACGCAGGGTAACCGGTGTCTCCTGGGACTCGTCAGAAACCACAGGGATGTACGCTGAGTGTGCCCATGAACACGGGGGCCTGCTGGAACTAGCCCTGCTTTCCCATTTTGAGGGCGGCATTCATGCCTGCCTTGACGCTCCCTGACATTCCCGGCTCCCGACAGGCCAGTGAGCCCTGGAAGAGTGCTTCGGGGAAAATCATGAGTTTGCTCTCTCTAAACCAGGGGCTGCCGCGGCCGCGGTGGCGGTCCGCACGGCAGGCTCCAGAGCCAAAGGGAGCCTCAACGTGAGAACTGGCCTCCGGGTTAGGCCCTGAGTAGCCGTGCAGAAAGGGAGGCATGCAGCTCTTTCCGGGAGTTCTTAGTCGCTTTGCTTTCAAGGCAGTACACGCCCGGGGACTCCTAGGCCCCACGGGCGTGCAGCGTTTTCCCTCCAAGGTCCCTGAGTGCCTCCAGACACCTGTGGGCCGGCTGAGCAACGTCGAGGTCCATTGGTTGATTCCCTCGGAGGACCCCCGTGCGTGCCGAGTGCTGGGCAACCACACACTGCGCGTTCCTTGAGGAGCGCTACCTCTCCAGAGCCCTCGAACGCCCTTCGGGACAACATGGCTGGTGGGTGCGAGGTGCCCAGGAAGACTCTGTCATGGCCCTTGTGTGAGCTGCCATGAGAGAACGCTGTGCTTGCAACACTGCGAGGCCCGCCCTCGTGCCTGAAGTCACTCTGCTCGAGGAGAAAGTCAGCACCTTAGCGTGCTGTGTGGCTCCCGGCACACCCAGCATGAAGCCATGCCTGGAAGTAAGGCCCTGGTTTGCCGTGCAGAAGCGGAGGCGTGCTGCACTTTCCAGGAGGCGGTGGCCTCTGCTCTGCATACCTTGAACGGCAGCACAGCCTTCTGGACACCTGGGAGGCTAGCCGGGGCGCCCTGTTCCCGGCAGGAACACTGAGTAACCAACCCCAGGCGCACCTGGCTCTGCTAAGCACCATCCAGGCCCGTAGCCCCTTAGAGCCCCTCTGTGCACGCCGAGCGTAGGGAAACGCACTGCCCTCTCTTTTGGAGCAGCTTGGTTTCCTCAGCACTCGCACACGTTCACGAACGCCGTTCTGCCACATCCCACATGGCGCGGAGGTCTTACGCGTTGCCCTAATCGGAGCTGCGCTCAGAGTAACCCTCGTCTTCGCATTCCATCCAGGACCTCCTGACTGAAGGCACCGTGCCTCCTAGAGGACGGCGGCTTGGGTTCTTACTGCAATTCAAGTCCTGTTCCTTCTTTGGCACTGCAGGCAGCCCCAGGCCCAGAGGAGCGGCTACGGCGTTCCTTGGTTGAGACAGTTCGCTGGATGCGGGACTCCCTCCTGCGATAAGTTGACTCGGGGAAGGAAACGCAGGGTAACCGGTGTCTCCTGGGACTCGTCAGAAACCACAGGGATGTACGCTGAGTGTGCCCATGAACACGGGGGCCTGCTGGAACTAGCCCTGCTTTCCCATTTTGAGGGCGGCATTCATGCCTGCCTTGACGCTCCCTGACATTCCCGGCTCCCGACAGGCCAGTGAGCCCTGGAAGAGTGCTTCGGGGAAAATCATGAGTTTGCTCTCTCTAAACCAGGGGCTGCCGCGGCCGCGGTGGCGGTCCGCACGGCAGGCTCCAGAGCCAAAGGGAGCCTCAACGTGAGAACTGGCCTCCAGGTTAGGCCCTGAGTAGCCGTGCAGAAAGGGAGGCATGCAGCTCTTTCCGGGAGTTCTTAGTCGCTTTGCTTTCAAGGCAGTACACGCCCGGGGACTCCTAGGCCCCAGGGGCGTGCAGCGTTTTCCCTCCAAGGTCCCTGAGTGCCTCCAGACACCTGTGGGCCGGCTGAGCAACGTCGAGGTCCATTGGTTGATTCCCTCGGAGGACCCCCGTGCGTGCCGAGTGCTGGGCAACCACACACTGCGCGTTCCTTGAGGAGCGCTACATCTCCAGAGCCCTCGAACGCCCTTCGGGACAACATGGCTGGTGGGTGCGAGGTGCCCAGGAAGACTCTGTCATGGCCCTTGTGTGAGCTGCCATGAGAGAACGCTGTGCTTGCAACACTGCGAGGCCCGCCCTCGTGCCTGAAGTCACTCTGCTCGAGGAGAAAGTCAGCACCTTAGCGTGCTGTGTGGCTCCCGGCACACCCAGCATGAAGCCATGCCTGGAAGTAAGGCCCTGGTTTGCCGTGCAGAAGCGGAGGCGTGCTGCACTTTCCAGGAGGCGGTGGCCTCTGCTCTGCATACCTTGAACGGCAGCACAGCCTTCTGGACACCTGGGAGGCTAGCCGGGGCGCCCTGTTCCCGGCAGGAACACTGAGTAACCAACCCCAGGCGCACCTGGCTCTGCTAAGCACCATCCAGGCCCGTAGCCCCTTAGAGCCCCTCTGTGCACGCCGAGCGTAGGGAAACGCACTGCCCTCTCTTTTGGAGCAGCTTGGTTTCCTCAGCACTCGCACACGTTCACGAACGCCGTTCTGCCACATCCCACATGGCGCGGAGGTCTTACGCGTTGCCCTAATCGGAGCTGCGCTCAGAGTAACCCTCGTCTTCGCATTCCATCCAGGACCTCCTGACTGAAGGCACCGTGCCTCCTAGAGGACGGCGGCTTGGGTTCTTACTGCAATTCAAGTCCTGTTCCTTCTTTGGCACTGCAGGCAGCCCCAGGCCCAGAGGAGCGGCTACGGCGTTCCTTGGTTGAGACAGTTCGCTGGATGTGGGACTCCCTCCTGCGATAAGTTGACTCGGGGAAGGAAACGCAGGGTAACCGGTGTCTCCTGGGACTCGTCAGAAACCACAGGGATGTACGCTGAGTGTGCCCATGAACACGGGGGCCTGCTGGAACTAGCCCTGCTTTCCCATTTTGAGGGCGGCATTCATGCCTGCCTTGACGCTCCCTGACATTCCCGGCTCCCGACAGGCCAGTGAGCCCTGGAAGAGTGCTTCGGGGAAAATCATGAGTTTGCTCTCTCTAAACCAGGGGCTGCCGCGGCCGCGGTGGCGGTCCGCACGGCAGGCTCCAGAGCCAAAGGGAGCCTCAACGTGAGAACTGGCCTCCGGGTTAGGCCCTGAGTAGCCGTGCAGAAAGGGAGGCATGCAGCTCTTTCCGGGAGTTCTTAGTCGCTTTGCTTGCAAGGCAGTACACGCCCGGGGACTCCTAGGCCCCAGGGGCGTGCAGCGTTTTCCCTCCAAGGTCCCTGAGTGCCTCCAGACACCTGTGGGCCGGCTGAGCAACGTCGAGGTCCATTGGTTGATTCCCTCGGAGGACCCCCGTGCGTGCCGAGTGCTGGGCAACCACACACTGCGCGTTCCTTGAGGAGCGCTACATCTCCAGAGCCCTCGAACGCCCTTCGGGACAACATGGCTGGTGGGTGCGAGGTGCCCAGGAAGACTCTGTCATGGCCCTTGTGTGAGCTGCCATGAGAGAACGCTGTGCTTGCAACACTGCGAGGCCCGCCCTCGTGCCTGAAGTCACTCTGCTCGAGGAGAAAGTCAGCACCTTAGCGTGCTGTGTGGCTCCCGGCACACCCAGCATGAAGCCATGCCTGGAAGTAAGGCCCTGGTTTGCCGTGCAGAAGCGGAGGCGTGCTGCACTTTCCAGGAGGCGGTGGCCTCTGCTCTGCATACCTTGAACGGCAGCACAGCCTTCTGGACACCTGGGAGGCTAGCCGGGGCGCCCTGTTCCCGGCAGGAACACTGAGTAACCAACCCCAGGCGCACCTGGCTCTGCTAAGCACCATCCAGGCCCGTAGCCCCTTAGAGCCCCTCTGTGCACGCCGAGCGTAGGGAAACGCACTGCCCTCTCTTTTGGAGCAGCTTGGTTTCCTCAGCACTCGCACACGTTCACGAACGCCGTTCTGCCACATCCCACATGGCGCGGAGGTCTTACGCGTTGCCCTAATCGGAGCTGCGCTCAGAGTAACCCTCGTCTTCGCATTCCATCCAGGACCTCCTGACTGAAGGCACCGTGCCTCCTAGAGGACGGCGGCTTGGGTTCTTACTGCAATTCAAGTCCTGTTCCTTCTTTGGCACTGCAGGCAGCCCCAGGCCCAGAGGAGCGGCTACGGCGTTCCTTGGTTGAGACAGTTCGCTGGATGCGGGACTCCCTCCTGCGATAAGTTGACTCGGGGAAGGAAACGCAGGGTAACCGGTGTCTCCTGGGACTCGTCAGAAACCACAGGGATGTACGCTGAGTGTGCCCATGAACACGGGGGCCTGCTGGAACTAGCCCTGCTTTCCCATTTTGAGGGCGGCCTTCATGCCTGCCTTGACGCTCCCTGACATTCCCGGCTCCCGACAGGCCAGTGAGCCCTGGAAGAGTGCTTCGGGGAAAATCATGAGTTTGCTCTCTCTAAACCAGGGGCTGCCGCGGCCGCGGTGGCGGTCCGCACGGCAGGCTCCAGAGCCAAAGGGAGCCTCAACGTGAGAACTGGCCTCCGGGTTAGGCCCTGAGTAGCCGTGCAGAAAGGGAGGCATGCAGCTCTTTCCGGGAGTTCTTAGTCGCTTTGCTTTCAAGGCAGTACACGCCCGGGGACTCCTAGGCCCCAGGGGCGTGCAGCGTTTTCCCTCCAAGGTCCCTGAGTGCCTCCAGACACCTGTGGGCCGGCTGAGCAACGTCGAGGTCCATTGGTTGATTCCCTCGGAGGACCCCCGTGCGTGCCGAGTGCTGGGCAACCACACACTGCGCGTTCCTTGAGGAGCGCTACATCTCCAGAGCCCTCGAACGCCCTTCGGGACAACATGGCTGGTGGGTGCGAGGTGCCCAGGAAGACTCTGTCATGGCCCTTGTGTGAGCTGCCATGAGAGAACGCTGTGCTTGCAACACTGCGAGGCCCGCCCTCGTGCCTGAAGTCACTCTGCTCGAGGAGAAAGTCAGCACCTTAGCGTGCTGTGTGGCTCCCGGCACACCCCGCATGAAGCCATGCCTGGAAGTAAGGCCCTGGTTTGC
Source organism: Lagenorhynchus albirostris (assembly GCF_949774975.1). Taxonomy (NCBI): domain Eukaryota; kingdom Metazoa; phylum Chordata; class Mammalia; order Artiodactyla; family Delphinidae; genus Lagenorhynchus; species Lagenorhynchus albirostris. The sequence goes on from NW_026783341.1 coordinate 12,763, forward strand.
CGTGCAGAAGCGGAGGCGTGCTGCACTTTCCAGGAGGCGGTGGCCTCTGCTCTGCATACCTTGAACGGCAGCACAGCCTTCTGGACACCTGGGAGGCTAGCCGGGGCGCCCTGTTCCCGGCAGGAACACTGAGTAACCAACCCCAGGCGCACCTGGCTCTGCTAAGCACCATCCAGGCCCGTAGCCCCTTAGAGCCCCTCTGTGCACGCCGAGCGTAGGGAAACGCACTGCCCTCTCTTTTGGAGCAGCTTGGTTTCCTCAGCACTCGCACACGTTCACGAACGCCGTTCTGCCACATCCCACATGGCGCGGAGGTCTTACGCGTTGCCCTAATCGGAGCTGCGCTCAGAGTAACCCTCGTCTTCGCATTCCATCCAGGACCTCCTGACTGAAGGCACCGTGCCTCCTAGAGGACGGCGGCTTGGGTTCTTACTGCAATTCAAGTCCTGTTCCTTCTTTGGCACTGCAGGCAGCCCCAGGCCCAGAGGAGCGGCTACGGCGTTCCTTGGTTGAGACAGTTCGCTGGATGCGGGACTCCCTCCTGCGATAAGTTGACTCGGGGAAGGAAACGCAGGGTAACCGGTGTCTCCTGGGACTCGTCAGAAACCACAGGGATGTACGCTGAGTGTGCCCATGAACACGGGGGCCTGCTGGAACTAGCCCTGCTTTCCCATTTTGAGGGCGGCATTCATGCCTGCCTTGACGCTCCCTGACATTCCCGGCTCCCGACAGGCCAGTGAGCCCTGGAAGAGTGCTTCGGGGAAAATCATGAGTTTGCTCTCTCTAAACCAGGGGCTGCCGCGGCCGCGGTGGCGGTCCGCACGGCAGGCTCCAGAGCCAAAGGGAGCCTCAACGTGAGAACTGGCCTCCAGGTTAGGCCCTGAGTAGCCGTGCAGAAAGGGAGGCATGCAGCTCTTTCCGGGAGTTCTTAGTCGCTTTGCTTTCAAGGCAGTACACGCCCGGGGACTCCTAGGCCCCAGGGGCGTGCAGCGTTTTCCCTCCAAGGTCCCTGAGTGCCTCCAGACACCTGTGGGCCGGCTGAGCAACGTCGAGGTCCATTGGTTGATTCCCTCGGAGGACCCCCGTGCGTGCCGAGTGCTGGGCAACCACACACTGCGCGTTCCTTGAGGAGCGCTACATCTCCAGAGCCCTCGAACGCCCTTCGGGACAACATGGCTGGTGGGTGCGAGGTGCCCAGGAAGACTCTGTCATGGCCCTTGTGTTAGCTGCCATGAGAGAACGCTGTGCTTGCAACACTGCGAGGCCCGCCCTCGTGCCTGAAGTCACTCTGCTCGAGGAGAAAGTCAGCACCTTAGCGTGCTGTGTGGCTCCCGGCACACCCAGCATGAAGCCATGCCTGGAAGTAAGGCCCTGGTTTGCCGTGCAGAAGCGGAGGCGTGCTGCACTTTCCAGGAGGCGGTGGCCTCTGCTCTGCATACCTTGAACGGCAGCACAGCCTTCTGGACACCTGGGAGGCTAGCCGGGGCACCCTGTTCCCGGCAGGAACACTGAGTAACCAACCCCAGGCGCACCTGGCTCTGCTAAGCACCATCCAGGCCCGTAGCCCCTTAGAGCCCCTCTGTGCACGCCGAGCGTAGGGAAACGCACTGCCCTCTCTTTTGGAGCAGCTTGGTTTCCTCAGCACTCGCACACGTTCACGAACGCCGTTCTGCCACATCCCACATGGCGCGGAGGTCTTACGCGTTGCCCTAATCGGAGCTGCGCTCAGAGTAACCCTCGTCTTCGCATTCCATCCAGGACCTCCTGACTGAAGGCACCGTGCCTCCTAGAGGACGGCGGCTTGGGTTCTTACTGCAATTCAAGTCCTGTTCCTTCTTTGGCACTGCAGGCAGCCCCAGGCCCAGAGGAGCGGCTACGGCGTTCCTTGGTTGAGACAGTTCGCTGGATGCGGGACTCCCTCCTGCGATAAGTTGACTCGGGGAAGGAAACGCAGGGTAACCGGTGTCTCCTGGGACTCGTCAGAAACCACAGGGATGTACGCTGAGTGTGCCCATGAACACGGGGGCCTGCTGGAACTAGCCCTGCTTTCCCATTTTGAGGGCGGCCTTCATGCCTGCCTTGACGCTCCCTGACATTCCCGGCTCCCGACAGGCCAGTGAGCCCTGGAAGAGTGCTTCGGGGAAAATCATGAGTTTGCTCTCTCTAAACCAGGGGCTGCCGCGGCCGCGGTGGCGGTCCGCACGGCAGGCTCCAGAGCCAAAGGGAGCCTCAACGTGAGAACTGGCCTCCGGGTTAGGCCCTGAGTAGCCGTGCAGAAAGGGAGGCATGCAGCTCTTTCCGGGAGTTCTTAGTCGCTTTGCTTTCAAGGCAGTACACGCCCGGGGACTCCTAGGCCCCAGGGGCGTGCAGCGTTTTCCCTCCAAGGTCCCTGAGTGCCTCCAGACACCTGTGGGCCGGCTGAGCAACGTCGAGGTCCATTGGTTGATTCCCTCGGAGGACCCCCGTGCGTGCCGAGTGCTGGGCAACCACACACTGCGCGTTCCTTGAGGAGCGCTACATCTCCAGAGCCCTCGAACGCCCTTCGGGACAACATGGCTGGTGGGTGCGAGGTGCCCAGGAAGACTCTGTCATGGCCCTTGTGTGAGCTGCCATGAGAGAACGCTGTGCTTGCAACACTGCGAGGCCCGCCCTCGTGCCTGAAGTCACTCTGCTCGAGGAGAAAGTCAGCACCTTAGCGTGCTGTGTGGCTCCCGGCACACCCCGCATGAAGCCATGCCTGGAAGTAAGGCCCTGGTTTGCCGTGCAGAAGCGGAGGCGTGCTGCACTTTCCAGGAGGCGGTGGCCTCTGCTCTGCATACCTTGAACGGCAGCACAGCCTTCTGGACACCTGGGAGGCTAGCCGGGGCGCCCTGTTCCCGGCAGGAACACTGAGTAACCAACCCCAGGCGCACCTGGCTCTGCTAAGCACCATCCAGGCCCGTAGCCCCTTAGAGCCCCTCTGTGCACGCCGAGCGTAGGGAAACGCACTGCCCTCTCTTTTGGAGCAGCTTGGTTTCCTCAGCACTCGCACACGTTCACGAACGCCGTTCTGCCACATCCCACATGGCGCGGAGGTCTTACGCGTTGCCCTAATCGGAGCTGCGCTCAGAGTAACCCTCGTCTTCGCATTCCATCCAGGACCTCCTGACTGAAGGCACCGTGCCTCCTAGAGGACGGCGGCTTGGGTTCTTACTGCAATTCAAGTCCTGTTCCTTCTTTGGCACTGCAGGCAGCCCCAGGCCCAGAGGAGCGGCTACGGCGTTCCTTGGTTGAGACAGTTCGCTGGATGCGGGACTCCCTCCTGCGATAAGTTGACTCGGGGAAGGAAATGCAGGGTAACCGGTGTCTCCTGGGACTCGTCAGAAACCACAGGGATGTACGCTGAGTGTGCCCATGAACACGGGGGCCTGCTGGAACTAGCCCTGCTTTCCCATTTTGAGGGCGGCATTCATGCCTGCCTTGACGCTCCCTGACATTCCCGGCTCCCGACAGGCCAGTGAGCCCTGGAAGAGTGCTTCGGGGAAAATCATGAGTTTGCTCTCTCTAAACCAGGGGCTGCCGCGGCCGCGGTGGCGGTCCGCACGGCAGGCTCCAGAGCCAAAGGGAGCCTCAACGTGAGAACTGGCCTCCAGGTTAGGCCCTGAGTAGCCGTGCAGAAAGGGAGGCATGCAGCTCTTTCCGGGAGTTCTTAGTCGCTTTGCTTTCAAGGCAGTACACGCCCGGGGACTCCTAGGCCCCAGGGGCGTGCAGCGTTTTCCCTCCAAGGTCCCTGAGTGCCTCCAGACACCTGTGGGCCGGCTGAGCAACGTCGAGGTCCATTGGTTGATTCCCTCGGAGGACCCCCGTGCGTGCCGAGTGCTGGGCAACCACACACTGCGCGTTCCTTGAGGAGCGCTACATCTCCAGAGCCCTCGAACGCCCTTCGGGACAACATGGCTGGTGGGTGCGAGGTGCCCAGGAAGACTCTGTCATGGCCCTTGTGTGAGCTGCCATGAGAGAACGCTGTGCTTGCAACACTGCGAGGCCCGCCCTCGTGCCTGAAGTCACTCTGCTCGAGGAGAAAGTCAGCACCTTAGCGTGCTGTGTGGCTCCCGGCACACCCAGCATGAAGCCATGCCTGGAAGTAAGGCCCTGGTTTGCCGTGCAGAAGCGGAGGCGTGCTGCACTTTCCAGGAGGCGGTGGCCTCTGCTCTGCATACCTTGAACGGCAGCACAGCCTTCTGGACACCTGGGAGGCTAGCCGGGGCGCCCTGTTCCCGGCAGGAACACTGAGTAACCAACCCCAGGCGCACCTGGCTCTGCTAAGCACCATCCAGGCCCGTAGCCCCTTAGAGCCCCTCTGTGCACGCCGAGCGTAGGGAAACGCACTGCCCTCTCTTTTGGAGCAGCTTGGTTTCCTCAGCACTCGCACACGTTCACGAACGCCGTTCTGCCACATCCCACATGGCGCGGAGGTCTTACGCGTTGCCCTAATCGGAGCTGCGCTCAGAGTAACCCTCGTCTTCGCATTCCATCCAGGACCTCCTGACTGAAGGCACCGTGCCTCCTAGAGGACGGCGGCTTGGGTTCTTACTGCAATTCAAGTCCTGTTCCTTCTTTGGCACTGCAGGCAGCCCCAGGCCCAGAGGAGCGGCTACGGCGTTCCTTGGTTGAGACAGTTCGCTGGATGCGGGACTCCCTCCTGCGATAAGTTGACTCGGGGAAGGAAACGCAGGGTAACCGGTGTCTCCTGGGACTCGTCAGAAACCACAGGGATGTACGCTGAGTGTGCCCATGAACACGGGGGCCTGCTGGAACTAGCCCTGCTTTCCCATTTGGAGGGCGGCCTTCATGCCTGCCTTGACGCTCCCTGACATTCCCGGCTCCCGACAGGCCAGTGAGCCCTGGAAGAGTGCTTCGGGGAAAATCATGAGTTTGCTCTCTCTAAACCAGGGGCTGCCGCGGCCGCGGTGGCGGTCCGCACGGCAGGCTCCAGAGCCAAAGGGAGCCTCAACGTGAGAACTGGCCTCCGGGTTAGGCCCTGAGTAGCCGTGCAGAAAGGGAGGCATGCAGCTCTTTCCGGGAGTTCTTAGTCGCTTTGCTTGCAAGGCAGTACACGCCCGGGGACTCCTAGGCCCCAGGGGCGTGCAGCGTTTTCCCTCCAAGGTCCCTGAGTGCCTCCAGACACCTGTGGGCCGGCTGAGCAACGTCGAGGTCCATTGGTTGATTCCCTCGGAGGACCCCCGTGCGTGCCGAGTGCTGGGCAACCACACACTGCGCGTTCCTTGAGGAGCGCTACATCTCCAGAGCCCTCGAACGCCCTTCGGGACAACATGGCTGGTGGGTGCGAGGTGCCCAGGAAGACTCTGTCATGGCCCTTGTGTGAGCTGCCATGAGAGAACGCTGTGCTTGCAACACTGCGAGGCCCGCCCTCGTGCCTGAAGTCACTCTGCTCGAGGAGAAAGTCAGCACCTTAGCGTGCTGTGTGGCTCCCGGCACACCCCGCATGAAGCCATGCCTGGAAGTAAGGCCCTGGTTTGCCGTGCAGAAGCGGAGGCGTGCTGCACTTTCCAGGAGGCGGTGGCCTCTGCTCTGCATACCTTGAACGGCAGCACAGCCTTCTGGACACCTGGGAGGCTAGCCGGGGCGCCCTGTTCCCGGCAGGAACACTGAGTAACCAACCCCAGGCGCACCTGGCTCTGCTAAGCACCATCCAGGCCCGTAGCCCCTTAGAGCCCCTCTGTGCACGCCGAGCGTAGGGAAACGCACTGCCCTCTCTTTTGGAGCAGCTTGGTTTCCTCAGCACTCGCACACGTTCACGAACGCCGTTCTGCCACATCCCACATGGCGCGGAGGTCTTACGCGTTGCCCTAATCGGAGCTGCGCTCAGAGTAACCCTCGTCTTCGCATTCCATCCAGGACCTCCTGACTGAAGGCACCGTGCCTCCTAGAGGACGGCGGCTTGGGTTCTTACTGCAATTCAAGTCCTGTTCCTGCTTTGGCACTGCAGGCAGCCCCAGGCCCAGAGGAGCGGCTACGGCGTTCCTTGGTTGAGACAGTTCGCTGGATGCGGGACTCCCTCCTGCGATAAGTTGACTCGGGGAAGGAAACGCAGGGTAACCGGTGTCTCCTGGGACTCGTCAGAAACCACAGGGATGTACGCTGAGTGTGCCCATGAACACGGGGGCCTGCTGGAACTAGCCCTGCTTTCCCATTTTGAGGGCGGCCTTCATGCCTGCCTTGACGCTCCCTGACATTCCCGGCTCCCGACAGGCCAGTGAGCCCTGGAAGAGTGCTTCGGGGAAAATCATGAGTTTGCTCTCTCTAAACCAGGGGCTGCCGCGGCCGCGGTGGCGGTCCGCACGGCAGGCTCCAGAGCCAAAGGGAGCCTCAACGTGAGAACTGGCCTCCGGGTTAGGCCCTGAGTAGCCGTGCAGAAAGGGAGGCATGCAGCTCTTTCCGGGAGTTCTTAGTCGCTTTGCTTGCAAGGCAGTACACGCCCGGGGACTCCTAGGCCCCAGGGGCGTGCAGCGTTTTCCCTCCAAGGTCCCTGAGTGCCTCCAGACACCTGTGGGCCGGCTGAGCAACGTCGAGGTCCATTGGTTGATTCCCTCGGAGGACCCCCGTGCGTGCCGAGTGCTGGGCAACCACACACTGCGCGTTCCTTGAGGAGCGCTACATCTCCAGAGCCCTCGAACGCCCTTCGGGACAACATGGCTGGTGGGTGCGAGGTGCCCAGGAAGACTCTGTCATGGCCCTTGTGTGAGCTGCCATGAGAGAACGCTGTGCTTGCAACACTGCGAGGCCCGCCCTCGTGCCTGAAGTCACTCTGCTCGAGGAGAAAGTCAGCACCTTAGCGTGCTGTGTGGCTCCCGGCACACCCAGCATGAAGCCATGCCTGGAAGTAAGGCCCTGGTTTGCCGTGCGGAAGCGGAGGCGTGCTGCACTTTCCAGGAGGCGGTGGCCTCTGCTCTGCATACCTTGAACGGCAGCACAGCCTTCTGGACACCTGGGAGGCTAGCCGGGGCGCCCTGTTCCCGGCAGGAACACTGAGTAACCAACCCCAGGCGCACCTGGCTCTGCTAAGCACCATCCAGGCCCGTAGCCCCTTAGAGCCCCTCTGTGCACGCCGAGCGTAGGGAAACGCACTGCCCTCTCTTTTGGAGCAGCTTGGTTTCCTCAGCACTCGCACACGTTCACGAACGCCGTTCTGCCACATCCCACATGGCGCGGAGGTCTTACGCGTTGCCCTAATCGGAGCTGCGCTCAGAGTAACCCTCGTCTTCGCATTCCATCCAGGACCTCCTGACTGAAGGCACCGTGCCTCCTAGAGGACGGCGGCTTGGGTTCTTACTGCAATTCAAGTCCTGTTCCTTCTTTGGCACTGCAGGCAGCCCCAGGCCCAGAGGAGCGGCTACGGCGTTCCTTGGTTGAGACAGTTCGCTGGATGCGGGACACCCTCCTGCGATAAGTTGACTCGGGGAAGGAAACGCAGGGTAACCGGTGTCTCCTGGGACTCGTCAGAAACCACAGGGATGTACGCTGAGTGTGCCCATGAACACGGGGGCCTGCTGGAACTAGCCCTGCTTTCCCATTTTGAGGGCGGCATTCATGCCTGCCTTGACGCTCCCTGACATTCCCGGCTCCCGACAGGCCAGTGAGCCCTGGAAGAGTGCTTCGGGGAAAATCATGAGTTTGCTCTCTCTAAACCAGGGGCTGCCGCGGCCGCGGTGGCGGTCCGCACGGCAGGCTCCAGAGCCAAAGGGAGCCTCAACGTGAGAACTGGCCTCCGGGTTAGGCCCTGAGTAGCCGTGCAGAAAGGGAGGCATGCAGCTCTTTCCGGGAGTTCTTAGTCGCTTTGCTTTCAAGGCAGTACACGCCCGGGGACTCCTAGGCCCCACGGGCGTGCAGCGTTTTCCCTCCAAGGTCCCTGAGTGCCTCCAGACACCTGTGGGCCAGCTGAGCAACGTCGAGGTCCATTGGTTGATTCCCTCGGAGGACCCCCGTGCGTGCCGAGTGCTGGGCAACCACACACTGCGCGTTCCTTGAGGAGCGCTACATCTCCAGAGCCCTCGAACGCCCTTCGGGACAACATGGCTGGTGGGTGCGAGGTGCCCAGGAAGACTCTGTCATGGCCCTTGTGTGAGCTGCCATGAGAGAACGCTGTGCTTGCAACACTGCGAGGCCCGCCCTCGTGCCTGAAGTCACTCTGCTCGAGGAGAAAGTCAGCACCTTAGCATGCTGTGTGGCTCCCGGCACACCCCGCATGAAGCCATGCCTGGAAGTAAGGCCCTGGTTTGCCGTGCAGAAGCGGAGGCGTGCTGCACTTTCCAGGAGGCGGTGGCCTCTGCTCTGCATACCTTGAACGGCAGCACAGCCTTCTGGACACCTGGGAGGCTAGCCGGGGCGCCCTGTTCCCGGCAGGAACACTGAGTAACCAACCCCAGGCGCACCTGGCTCTGCTAAGCACCATCCAGGCCTGTAGCCCCTTAGAGCCCCTCTGTGCACGCCAAGCGTAGGGAAACGCACTGCCCTCTCTTTTGGAGCAGCTTGGTTTCCTCAGCACTCGCACACGTTCACGAACGCCGTTCTGCCACATCCCACATGGCGCGGAGGTCTTACGCGTTGCCCTAATCGGAGCTGCGCTCAGAGTAACCCTCGTCTTCGCATTCCATCCAGGACCTCCTGACTGAAGGCACCGTGCCTCCTAGAGGACGGCGGCTTGGGTTCTTACTGCAATTCAAGTCCTGTTCCTTCTTTGGCACTGCAGGCAGCCCCAGGCCCAGAGGAGCGGCTACGGCGTTCCTTGGTTGAGACAGTTCGCTGGATGCGGGACTCCCTCCTGCGATAAGTTGACTCGGGGAAGGAAACGCAGGGTAACCGGTGTCTCCTGGGACTCGTCAGAAACCACAGGGATGTACGCTGAGTGTGCCCATGAACACGGGGGCCTGCTGGAACTAGCCCTGCTTTCCCATTTTGAGGGCGGCCTTCATGCCTGCCTTGACGCTCCCTGACATTCCCGGCTCCCGACAGGCCAGTGAGCCCTGGAAGAGTGCTTCGGGGAAAATCATGAGTTTGCTCTCTCTAAACCAGGGGCTGCCGCGGCCGCGGTGGCGGTCCGCACGGCAGGCTCCAGAGCCAAAGGGAGCCTCAACGTGAGAACTGGCCTCCGGGTTAGGCCCTGAGTAGCCGTGCAGAAAGGGAGGCATGCAGCTCTTTCCGGGAGTTCTTAGTCGCTTTGCTTGCAAGGCAGTACACGCCCGGGGACTCCTAGGCCCCAGGGGCGTGCAGCGTTTTCCCTCCAAGGTCCCTGAGTGCCTCCAGACACCTGTGGGCCGGCTGAGCAACGTCGAGGTCCATTGGTTGATTCCCTCGGAGGACCCCCGTGCGTGCCGAGTGCTGGGCAACCACACACTGCGCGTTCCTTGAGGAGCGCTACATCTCCAGAGCCCTCGAACGCCCTTCGGGACAACATGGCTGGTGGGTGCGAGGTGCCCAGGAAGACTCTGTCATGGCCCTTGTGTGAGCTGCCATGAGAGAACGCTGTGCTTGCAACACTGCGAGGCCCGCCCTCGTGCCTGAAGTCACTCTGCTCGAGGAGAAAGTCAGCACCTTAGCGTGCTGTGTGGCTCCCGGCACACCCCGCATGAAGCCATGCCTGGAAGTAAGGCCCTGGTTTGCCGTGCAGAAGCGGAGGCGTGCTGCACTTTCCAGGAGGCGGTGGCCTCTGCTCTGCATACCTTGAACGGCAGCACAGCCTTCTGGACACCTGGGAGGCTAGCCGGGGCGCCCTGTTCCCGGCAGGAACACTGAGTAACCAACCCCAGGCGCACCTGGCTCTGCTAAGCACCATCCAGGCCCGTAGCCCCTTAGAGCCCCTCTGTGCACGCCGAGCGTAGGGAAACGCACTGCCCTCTCTTTTGGAGCAGCTTGGTTTCCTCAGCACTCGCACACGTTCACGAACGCCGTTCTGCCACATCCCACATGGCGCGGAGGTCTTACGCGTTGCCCTAATCGGAGCTGCGCTCAGAGTAACCCTCGTCTTCGCATTCCATCCAGGACCTCCTGACTGAAGGCACCGTGCCTCCTAGAGGACGGCGGCTTGGGTTCTTACTGCAATTCAAGTCCTGTTCCTGCTTTGGCACTGCAGGCAGCCCCAGGCCCAGAGGAGCGGCTACGGCGTTCCTTGGTTGAGACAGTTCGCTGGATGCGGGACTCCCTCCTGCGATAAGTTGACTCGGGGAAGGAAACGCAGGGTAACCGGTGTCTCCTGGGACTCGTCAGAAACCACAGGGATGTACGCTGAGTGTGCCCATGAACACGGGGGCCTGCTGGAACTAGCCCTGCTTTCCCATTTTGAGGGCGGCCTTCATGCCTGCCTTGACGCTCCCTGACATTCCCGGCTCCCGACAGGCCAGTGAGCCCTGGAAGAGTGCTTCGGGGAAAATCATGAGTTTGCTCTCTCTAAACCAGGGGCTGCCGCGGCCGCGGTGGCGGTCCGCACGGCAGGCTCCAGAGCCAAAGGGAGCCTCAACGTGAGAACTGGCCTCCGGGTTAGGCCCTGAGTAGCCGTGCAGAAAGGGAGGCATGCAGCTCTTTCCGGGAGTTCTTAGTCGCTTTGCTTGCAAGGCAGTACACGCCCGGGGACTCCTAGGCCCCAGGGGCGTGCAGCGTTTTCCCTCCAAGGTCCCTGAGTGCCTCCAGACACCTGTGGGCCGGCTGAGCAACGTCGAGGTCCATTGGTTGATTCCCTCGGAGGACCCCCGTGCGTGCCGAGTGCTGGGCAACCACACACTGCGCGTTCCTTGAGGAGCGCTACATCTCCAGAGCCCTCGAACGCCCTTCGGGACAACATGGCTGGTGGGTGCGAGGTGCCCAGGAAGACTCTGTCATGGCCCTTGTGTGAGCTGCCATGAGAGAACGCTGTGCTTGCAACACTGCGAGGCCCGCCCTCGTGCCTGAAGTCACTCTGCTCGAGGAGAAAGTCAGCACCTTAGCGTGCTGTGTGGCTCCCGGCACACCCAGCATGAAGCCATGCCTGGAAGTAAGGCCCTGGTTTGCCGTGCGGAAGCGGAGGCGTGCTGCACTTTCCAGGAGGCGGTGGCCTCTGCTCTGCATACCTTGAACGGCAGCACAGCCTTCTGGACACCTGGGAGGCTAGCCGGGGCGCCCTGTTCCCGGCAGGAACACTGAGTAACCAACCCCAGGCGCACCTGGCTCTGCTAAGCACCATCCAGGCCCGTAGCCCCTTAGAGCCCCTCTGTGCACGCCGAGCGTAGGGAAACGCACTGCCCTCTCTTTTGGAGCAGCTTGGTTTCCTCAGCACTCGCACACGTTCACGAACGCCGTTCTGCCACATCCCACATGGCGCGGAGGTCTTACGCGTTGCCCTAATCGGAGCTGCGCTCAGAGTAACCCTCGTCTTCGCATTCCATCCAGGACCTCCTGACTGAAGGCACCGTGCCTCCTAGAGGACGGCGGCTTGGGTTCTTACTGCAATTCAAGTCCTGTTCCTTCTTTGGCACTGCAGGCAGCCCCAGGCCCAGAGGAGCGGCTACGGCGTTCCTTGGTTGAGACAGTTCGCTGGATGCGGGACACCCTCCTGCGATAAGTTGACTCGGGGAAGGAAACGCAGGGTAACCGGTGTCTCCTGGGACTCGTCAGAAACCACAGGGATGTACGCTGAGTGTGCCCATGAACACGGGGGCCTGCTGGAACTAGCCCTGCTTTCCCATTTTGAGGGCGGCATTCATGCCTGCCTTGACGCTCCCTGACATTCCCGGCTCCCGACAGGCCAGTGAGCCCTGGAAGAGTGCTTCGGGGAAAATCATGAGTTTGCTCTCTCTAAACCAGGGGCTTCCGCGGCCGCGGTGGCGGTCCGCACGGCAGGCTCCAGAGCCAAAGGGAGCCTCAACGTGAGAACTGGCCTCCAGGTTAGGCCCTGAGTAGCCGTGCAGAAAGGGAGGCATGCAGCTCTTTCCGGGAGTTCTTAGTCGCTTTGCTTTCAAGGCAGTACACGCCCGGGGACTCCTAGGCCCCACGGGCGTGCAGCGTTTTCCCTCCAAGGTCCCTGAGTGCCTCCAGACACCTGTGGGCCGGCTGAGCAACGTCGAGGTCCATTGGTTGATTCCCTCGGAGGACCCCCGTGCGTGCCGAGTGCTGGGCAACCACACACTGCGCGTTCCTTGAGGAGCGCTACATCTCCAGAGCCCTCGAACGCCCTTCGGGACAACATGGCTGGTGGGTGCGAGGTGCCCAGGAAGACTCTGTCATGGCCCTTGTGTGAGCTGCCATGAGAGAACGCTGTGCTTGCAACACTGCGAGGCCCGCCCTCGTGCCTGAAGTCACTCTGCTCGAGGAGAAAGTCAGCACCTTAGCGTGCTGTGTGGCTCCCGGCACACCCAGCATGAAGCCATGCCTGGAAGTAAGGCCCTGGTTTGCCGTGCGGAAGCGGAGGCGTGCTGCACTTTCCAGGAGGCGGTGGCCTCTGCTCTGCATACCTTGAACGGCAGCACAGCCTTCTGGACACCTGGGAGGCTAGCCGGGGCGCCCTGTTCCCGGCAGGAACACTGAGTAACCAACCCCAGGCGCACCTGGCTCTGCTAAGCACCATCCAGGCCCGTAGCCCCTTAGAGCCCCTCTGTGCACGCCGAGCGTAGGGAAACGCACTGCCCTCTCTTTTGGAGCAGCTTGGTTTCCTCAGCACTCGCACACGTTCACGAACGCCGTTCTGCCACATCCCACATGGCGCGGAGGTCTTACGCGTTGCCCTAATCGGAGCTGCGCTCAGAGTAACCCTCGTCTTCGCATTCCATCCAGGACCTCCTGACTGAAGGCACCGTGCCTCCTAGAGGACGGCGGCTTGGGTTCTTACTGCAATTCAAGTCCTGTTCCTTCTTTGGCACTGCAGGCAGCCCCAGGCCCAGAGGAGCGGCTACGGCGTTCCTTGGTTGAGACAGTTCGCTGGATGCGGGACTCCCTCCTGCGATAAGTTGACTCGGGGAAGGAAACGCAGGGTAACCGGTGTCTCCTGGGACTCGTCAGAAACCACAGGGATGTACGCTGAGTGTGCCCATGAACACGGGGGCCTGCTGGAACTAGCCCTGCTTTCCCATTTTGAGGGCGGCATTCATGCCTGCCTTGACGCTCCCTGACATTCCCGGCTCCCGACAGGCCAGTGAGCCCTGGAAGAGTGCTTCGGGGAAAATCATGAGTTTGCTCTCTCTAAACCAGGGGCTGCCGCGGCCGCGGTGGCGGTCCGCACGGCAGGCTCCAGAGCCAAAGGGAGCCTCAACGTGAGAACTGGCCTCCAGGTTAGGCCCTGAGTAGCCGTGCAGAAAGGGAGGCATGCAGCTCTTTCCGGGAGTTCTTAGTCGCTTTGCTTTCAAGGCAGTACACGCCCGGGGACTCCTAGGCCCCAGGGGCGTGCAGCGTTTTCCCTCCAAGGTCCCTGAGTGCCTCCAGACACCTGTGGGCCGGCTGAGCAACGTCGAGGTCCATTGGTTGATTCCCTCGGAGGACCCCCGTGCATGCCGAGTGCTGGGCAACCACACACTGCGCGTTCCTTGAGGAGCGCTACATCTCCAGAGCCCTCGAACGCCCTTCGGGACAACATGGCTGGTGGGTGCGAGGTGCCCAGGAAGACTCTGTCATGGCCCTTGTGTGAGCTGCCATGAGAGAACGCTGTGCTTGCAACACTGCGAGGCCCGCCCTCGTGCCTGAAGTCACTCTGCTCGAGGAGAAAGTCAGCACCTTAGCGTGCTGTGTGGCTCCCGGCACACCCCGCATGAAGCCATGCCTGGAAGTAAGGCCCTGGTTTGCCGTGCAGAAGCGGAGGCGTGCTGCACTTTCCAGGAGGCGGTGGCCTCTGCTCTGCATACCTTGAACGGCAGCACAGCCTTCTGGACACCTGGGAGGCTAGCCGGGGCGCCCTGTTCCCGGCAGGAACACTGAGTAACCCCAGGCGCACCTGGCTCTGCTAAGCACCATCCAGGCCCGTAGCCCCTTAGAGCCCCTCTGTGCACGCCGAGCGTAGGGAAACGCACTGCCCTCTCTTTTGGAGCAGCTTGGTTTCCTCAGCACTCGCACACGTTCACGAACGCCGTTCTGCCACATCCCACATGGCGCGGAGGTCTTACGCGTTGCCCTAATCGGAGCTGCGCTCAGAGTAACCCTCGTCTTCGCATTCCATCCAGGACCTCCTGACTGAAGGCACCGTGCCTCCTAGAGGACGGCGGCTTGGGTTCTTACTGCAATTCAAGTCCTGTTCCTTCTTTGGCACTGCAGGCAGCCCCAGGCCCAGAGGAGCGGCTACGGCGTTCCTTGGTTGAGACAGTTCGCTGGATGCGGGACTCCCTCCTGCGATAAGTTGACTCGGGGAAGGAAACGCAGGGTAACCGGTGTCTCCTGGGACTCGTCAGAAACCACAGGGATGTACGCTGAGTGTGCCCATGAACACGGGGGCCTGCTGGAACTAGCCCTGCTTTCCCATTTTGAGGGCGGCATTCATGCCTGCCTTGACGCTCCCTGACATTCCCGGCTCCCGACAGGCCAGTGAGCCCTGGAAGAGTGCTTCGGGGAAAATCATGAGTTTGCTCTCTCTAAACCAGGGGCTTCCGCGGCCGCGGTGGCGGTCCGCTCGGCAGGCTCCAGAGCCAAAGGGAGCCTCAACGTGAGAACTGGCCTCCAGGTTAGGCCCTGAGTAGCCGTGCAGAAAGGGAGGCATGCAGCTCTTTCCGGGAGTTCTTAGTCGCTTTGCTTGCAAGGCAGTACACGCCCGGGGACTCCTAGGCCCCAGGGGCGTGCAGCGTTTTCCCTCCAAGGTCCCTGAGTGCCTCCAGACACCTGTGGGCCGGCTGAGCAACGTCGAGGTCCATTGGTTGATTCCCTCGGAGGACCCCCGTGCGTGCCGAGTGCTGGGCAACCACACACTGCGCGTTCCTTGAGGAGCGCTACATCTCCAGAGCCCTCGAACGCCCTTCGGGACAACATGGCTGGTGGGTGCGAGGTGCCCAGGAAGACTCTGTCATGGCCCTTGTGTGAGCTGCCATGAGAGAACGCTGTGCTTGCAACACTGCGAGGCCCGCCCTCGTGCCTGAAGTCACTCTGCTCGAGGAGAAAGTCAGCACCTTAGCGTGCTGTGTGGCTCCCGGCACACCCAGCATGAAGCCATGCCTGGAAGTAAGGCCCTGGTTTGCCGTGCGGAAGCGGAGGCGTGCTGCACTTTCCAGGAGGCGGTGGCCTCTGCTCTGCATACCTTGAACGGCAGCACAGCCTTCTGGACACCTGGGAGGCTAGCCGGGGCGCCCTGTTCCCGGCAGGAACACTGAGTAACCAACCCCAGGCGCACCTGGCTCTGCTAAGCACCATCCAGGCCCGTAGCCCCTTAGAGCCCCTCTGTGCACGCCGAGCGTAGGGAAACGCACTGCCCTCTCTTTTGGAGCAGCTTGGTTTCCTCAGCACTCGCACACGTTCACGAACGCCGTTCTGCCACATCCCACATGGCGCGGAGGTCTTACGCGTTGCCCTAATCGGAGCTGCGCTCAGAGTAACCCTCGTCTTCGCATTCCATCCAGGACCTCCTGACTGAAGGCACCGTGCCTCCTAGAGGACGGCGGCTTGCGTTCTTACTGCAATTCAAGTCCTGTTCCTGCTTTGGCACTGCAGGCAGCCCCAGGCCCAGAGGAGCGGCTACGGCGTTCCTTGGTTGAGACAGTTCGCTGGATGCGGGACTCCCTCCTGCGATAAGTTGACTCGGGGAAGGAAACGCAGGGTAACCGGTGTCTCCTGGGACTCGTCAGAAACCACAGGGATGTACGCTGAGTGTGCCCATGAACACGGGGGCCTGCTGGAACTAGCCCTGCTTTCCCATTTTCAGGGCGGCCTTCATGCCTGCCTTGACGCTCCCTGACATTCCCGGCTCCCGACAGGCCAGTGAGCCCTGGAAGAGTGCTTCGGGGAAAATCATGAGTTTGCTCTCTCTAAACCAGGGGCTGCCGCGGCCGCGGTGGCGGTCCGCACGGCAGGCTCCAGAGCCAAAGGGAGCCTCAACGTGAGAACTGGCCTCCGGGTTAGGCCCTGAGTAGCCGTGCAGAAAGGGAGGCATGCAGCTCTTTCCGGGAGTTCTTAGTCGCTTTGCTTGCAAGGCAGTACACGCCCGGGGACTCCTAGGCCCCAGGGGCGTGCAGCGTTTTCCCTCCAAGGTCCCTGAGTGCCTCCAGACACCTGTGGGCCGGCTGAGCAACGTCGAGGTCCATTGGTTGATTCCCTCGGAGGACCCCCGTGCGTGCCGAGTGCTGGGCAACCACACACTGCGCGTTCCTTGAGGAGCGCTACATCTCCAGAGCCCTCGAACGCCCTTCGGGACAACATGGCTGGTGGGTGCGAGGTGCCCAGGAAGACTCTGTCATGGCCCTTGTGTGAGCTGCCATGAGAGAACGCTGTGCTTGCAACACTGCGAGGCCCGCCCTCGTGCCTGAAGTCACTCTGCTCGAGGAGAAAGTCAGCACCTTAGCGTGCTGTGTGGCTCCCGGCACACCCCGCATGAAGCCATGCCTGGAAGTAAGGCCCTGGTTTGCCGTGCAGAAGCGGAGGCGTGCTGCACTTTCCAGGAGGCGGTGGCCTCTGCTCTGCATACCTTGAACGGCAGCACAGCCTTCTGGACACCTGGGAGGCTAGCCGGGGCGCCCTGTTCCCGGCAGGAACACTGAGTAACCAACCCCAGGCGCACCTGGCTCTGCTAAGCACCATCCAGGCCCGTAGCCCCTTAGAGCCCCTCTGTGCACGCCGAGCGTAGGGAAACGCACTGCCCTCTCTTTTGGAGCAGCTTGGTTTCCTCAGCACTCGCACACGTTCACGAACGCCGTTCTGCCACATCCCACATGGTGCGGAGGTCTTACGCGTTGCCCTAATCGGAGCTGCGCTCAGAGTAACCCTCGTCTTCGCATTCCATCCAGGACCTCCTGACTGAAGGCACCGTGCCTCCTAGAGGACGGCGGCTTGCGTTCTTACTGCAATTCAAGTCCTGTTCCTGCTTTGGCACTGCAGGCAGCCCCAGGCCCAGAGGAGCGGCTACGGCGTTCCTTGGTTGAGACAGTTCGCTGGATGCGGGACTCCCTCCTGCGATAAGTTGACTCGGGGAAGGAAACGCAGGGTAACCGGTGTCTCCTGGGACTCGTCAGAAACCACAGGGATGTACGCTGAGTGTGCCCATGAACACGGGGGCCTGCTGGAACTAGCCCTGCTTTCCCATTTTCAGGGCGGCCTTCATGCCTGCCTTGACGCTCCCTGACATTCCCGGCTCCCGACAGGCCAGTGAGCCCTGGAAGAGTGCTTCGGGGAAAATCATGAGTTTGCTCTCTCTAAACCAGGGGCTGCCGCGGCCGCGGTGGCGGTCCGCACGGCAGGCTCCAGAGCCAAAGGGAGCCTCAACGTGAGAACTGGCCTCCGGGTTAGGCCCTGAGTAGCCGTGCAGAAAGGGAGGCATGCAGCTCTTTCCGGGAGTTCTTAGTCGCTTTGCTTTCAAGGCAGTACACGCCCGGGGACTCCTAGGCCCCAGGGGCGTGCAGCGTTTTCCCTCCAAGGTCCCTGAGTGCCTCCAGACACCTGTGGGCCGGCTGAGCAACGTCGAGGTCCATTGGTTGATTCCCTCGGAGGACCCCCGTGCGTGCCGAGTGCTGGGCAACCACACACTGCGCGTTCCTTGAGGAGCGCTACATCTCCAGAGCCCTCGAACGCCCTTCGGGACAACATGGCTGGTGGGTGCGAGGTGCCCAGGAAGACTCTGTCATGGCCCTTGTGTGAGCTGCCATGAGAGAACGCTGTGCTTGCAACACTGCGAGGCCCGCCCTCGTGCCTGAAGTCACTCTGCTCGAGGAGAAAGTCAGCACCTTAGCGTGCTGTGTGGCTCCCGGCACACCCCGCATGAAGCCATGCCTGGAAGTAAGGCCCTGGTTTGCCGTGCAGAAGCGGAGGCGTGCTGCACTTTCCAGGAGGCGGTGGCCTCTGCTCTGCATACCTTGAACGGCAGCACAGCCTTCTGGACACCTGGGAGGCTAGCCGGGGCGCCCTGTTCCCGGCAGGAACACTGAGTAACCAACCCCAGGCGCACCTGGCTCTGCTAAGCACCATCCAGGCCCGTAGCCCCTTAGAGCCCCTCTGTGCACGCCGAGCGTAGGGAAACGCACTGCCCTCTCTTTTGGAGCAGCTTGGTTTCCTCAGCACTCGCACACGTTCACGAACGCCGTTCTGCCACATCCCACATGGCGCGGAGGTCTTACGCGTTGCCCTAATCGGAGCTGCGCTCAGAGTAACCCTCGTCTTCGCATTCCATCCAGGACCTCCTGACTGAAGGCACCGTGCCTCCTAGAGGACGGCGGCTTGGGTTCTTACTGCAATTCAAGTCCTGTTCCTGCTTTGGCACTGCAGGCAGCCCCAGGCCCAGAGGAGCGGCTACGGCGTTCCTTGGTTGAGACAGTTCGCTGGATGCGGGACTCCCTCCTGCGATAAGTTGACTCGGGGAAGGAAACGCAGGGTAACCGGTGTCTCCTGGGACTCGTCAGAAACCACAGGGATGTACGCTGAGTGTGCCCATGAACACGGGGGCCTGCTGGAACTAGCCCTGCTTTCCCATTTTCAGGGCGGCCTTCATGCCTGCCTTGACGCTCCCTGACATTCCCGGCTCCCGACAGGCCAGTGAGCCCTGGAAGAGTGCTTCGGGGAAAATCATGAGTTTGCTCTCTCTAAACCAGGGGCTGCCGCGGCCGCGGTGGCGGTCCGCACGGCAGGCTCCAGAGCCAAAGGGAGCCTCAACGTGAGAACTGGCCTCCGGGTTAGGCCCTGAGTAGCCGTGCAGAAAGGGAGGTATGCAGCTCTTTCCGGGAGTTCTTAGTCGCTTTGCTTTCAAGGCAGTACACGCCCGGGGACTCCTAGGCCCCAGGGGCGTGCAGCGTTTTCCCTCCAAGGTCCCTGAGTGCCTCCAGACACCTGTGGGCCGGCTGAGCAACGTCGAGGTCCATTGGTTGATTCCCTCGGAGGACCCCCGTGCGTGCCGAGTGCTGGGCAACCACACACTGCGCGTTCCTTGAGGAGCGCTACATCTCCAGAGCCCTCGAACGCCCTTCGGGACAACATGGCTGGTGGGTGCGAGGTGCCCAGGAAGACTCTGTCATGGCCCTTGTGTGAGCTGCCATGAGAGAACGCTGTGCTTGCAACACTGCGAGGCCCGCCCTCGTGCCTGAAGTCACTCTGCTCGAGGAGAAAGTCAGCACCTTAGCGTGCTGTGTGGCTCCCGGCACACCCAGCATGAAGCCATGCCTGGAAGTAAGGCCCTGGTTTGCCGTGCAGAAGCAGAGGCGTGCTGCACTTTCCAGGAGGCGGTGGCCTCTGCTCTGCATACCTTGAACGGCAGCACAGCCTTCTGGACACCTGGGAGGCTAGCCGGGGCGCCCTGTTCCCGGCAGGAACACTGAGTAACCAACCCCAGGTGCACCTGGCTCTGCTAAGCACCATCCAGGCCCGTAGCCCCTTAGAGCCCCTCTGTGCACGCCGAGCGTAGGGAAACGCACTGCCCTCTCTTTTGGAGCAGCTTGGTTTCCTCAGCACTTGCACACGTTCACGAACGCCGTTCTGCCACATCCCACATGGCGCGGAGGTCTTACGCGTTGCCCTAATCGGAGCTGCGCTCAGAGTAACCCTCGTCTTCGCATTCCATCCAGGACCTCCTGACTGAAGGCACCGTGCCTCCTAGAGGACGGCGGCTTGGGTTCTTACTGCAATTCAAGTCCTGTTCCTGCTTTGGCACTGCCGGCAGCCCCAGGCCCAGAGGAGCGGCTACGGCGTTCCTTGGTTGAGACAGTTCGCTGGATGCGGGACTCCCTCCTGCGATAAGTTGACTCGGGGAAGGAAACGCAGGGTAACCGGTGTCTCCTGGGACTCGTCAGAAACCACAGGGATGTACGCTGAGTGTGCCCATGAACACGGGGGCCTGCTGGAACTAGCCCTGCTTTCCCATTTTCAGGGCGGCCTTCATGCCTGCCTTGACGCTCCCTGACATTCCCGGCTCCCGACAGGCCAGTGAGCCCTGGAAGAGTGCTTCGGGGAAAATCATGAGTTTGCTCTCTCTAAACCAGGGGCTGCCGCGGCCGCGGTGGCGGTCCGCACGGCAGGCTCCAGAGCCAAAGGGAGCCTCAACGTGAGAACTGGCCTCCGGGTTAGGCCCTGAGTAGCCGTGCAGAAAGGGAGGCATGCAGCTCTTTCCGGGAGTTCTTAGTCGCTTTGCTTGCAAGGCAGTACACGCCCGGGGACTCCTAGGCCCCAGGGGCGTGCAGCGTTTTCCCTCCAAGGTCCCTGAGTGCCTCCAGACACCTGTGGGCCGGCTGAGCAACGTCGAGGTCCATTGGTTGATTCCCTCGGAGGACCCCCGTGCGTGCCGAGTGCTGGGCAACCACACACTGCGCGTTCCTTGAGGAGCGCTACATCTCCAGAGCCCTCGAACGCCCTTCGGGACAACATGGCTGGTGGGTGCGAGGTGCCCAGGAAGACTCTGTCATGGCCCTTGTGTGAGCTGCCATGAGAGAACGCTGTGCTTGCAACACTGCGAGGCCCGCCCTCGTGCCTGAAGTCACTCTGCTCGAGGAGAAAGTCAGCACCTTAGCGTGCTGTGTGGCTCCCGGCACACCCAGCATGAAGCCATGCCTGGAAGTAAGGCCCTGGTTTGCCGTGCGGAAGCGGAGGCGTGCTGCACTTTCCAGGAGGCGGTGGCCTCTGCTCTGCATACCTTGAATGGCAGCACAGCCTTCTGGACACCTGGGAGGCTAGCCGGGGCGCCCTGTTCCCGGCAGGAACACTGAGTAACCAACCCCAGGCGCACCTGGCTCTGCTAAGCACCATCCAGGCCCGTAGCCCCTTAGAGCCCCTCTGTGCACGCCGAGCGTAGGGAAACGCACTGCCCTCTCTTTTGGAGCAGCTTGGTTTCCTCAGCACTTGCACACGTTCACGAACGCCGTTCTGCCACATCCCACATGGCGCGGAGGTCTTACGCGTTGCCCTAATCGGAGCTGCGCTCAGAGTAACCCTCGTCTTCGCATTCCATCCAGGACCTCCTGACTGAAGGCACCGTGCCTCCTAGAGGACGGCGGCTTGGGTTCTTACTGCAATTCAAGTCCTGTTCCTGCTTTGGCACAGCCGGCAGCCCCAGGCCCAGAGGAGCGGCTACGGCGTTCCTTGGTTGAGACAGTTCGCTGGATGCGGGACTCCCTCCTGCGATAAGTTGACTCGGGGAAGGAAACGCAGGGTAACCGGTGTCTCCTGGGACTCGTCAGAAACCACAGGGATGTACGCTGAGTGTGCCCATGAACACGGGGGCCTGCTGGAACTAGCCCTGCTTTCCCATTTTCAGGGCGGCCTTCATGCCTGCCTTGACGCTCCCTGACATTCCCGGCTCCCGACAGGCCAGTGAGCCCTGGAAGAGTGCTTCGGGGAAAATCATGAGTTTGCTCTCTCTAAACCAGGGGCTGCCGCGGCCGCGGTGGCGGTCCGCACGGCAGGCTCCAGAGCCAAAGGGAGCCTCAACGTGAGAACTGGCCTCCGGGTTAGGCCCTGAGTAGCCGTGCAGAAAGGGAGGCATGCAGCTCTTTCCGGGAGTTCTTAGTCGCTTTGCTTTCAAGGCAGTACACGCCCGGGGACTCCTAGGCCCCAGGGGCGTGCAGCGTTTTCCCTCCAAGGTCCCTGAGTGCCTCCAGACACCTGTGGGCCGGCTGAGCAACGTCGAGGTCCATTGGTTGATTCCCTCGGAGGACCCCCGTGCGTGCCGAGTGCTGGGCAACCACACACTGCGCGTTCCTTGAGGAGCGCTACATCTCCAGAGCCCTCGAACGCCCTTCGGGACAACATGGCTGGTGGGTGCGAGGTGCCCAGGAAGACTCTGTCATGGCCCTTGTGTGAGCTGCCATGAGAGAACGCTGTGCTTGCAACACTGCGAGGCCCGCCCTCGTGCCTGAAGTCACTCTGCTCGAGGAGAAAGTCAGCACCTTAGCGTGCTGTGTGGCTCCCGGCACACCCAGCATGAAGCCATGCCTGGAAGTAAGGCCCTGGTTTGCCGTGCAGAAGCGGAGGCGTGCTGCACTTTCCAGGAGGCGGTGGCCTCTGCTCTGCATACCTTGAATGGCAGCACAGCCTTCTGGACACCTGGGAGGCTAGCCGGGGCGCCCTGTTCCCGGCAGGAACACTGAGTAACCAACCCCAGGCGCACCTGGCTCTGCTAAGCACCATCCAGGCCCGTAGCCCCTTAGAGCCCCTCTGTGCACGCCGAGCGTAGGGAAACGCACTGCCCTCTCTTTTGGAGCAGCTTGGTTTCCTCAGCACTCGCACACGTTCACGAACGCCGTTCTGCCACATCCCACATGGCGCGGAGGTCTTACGCGTTGCCCTAATCGGAGCTGCGCTCAGAGTAACCCTCGTCTTCGCATTCCATCCAGGACCTCCTGACTGAAGGCACCGTGCCTCCTAGAGGACGGCGGCTTGGGTTCTTACTGCAATTCAAGTCCTGTTCCTTCTTTGGCACTGCAGGCAGCCCCAGGCCCAGAGGAGCGGCTACGGCGTTCCTTGGTTGAGACAGTTCGCCGGATGCGGGACTCCCTCCTGCGATAAGTTGACTCGGGGAAGGAAACGCAGGGTAACCGGTGTCTCCTGGGACTCGTCAGAAACCACAGGGATGTACGCTGAGTGTGCCCATGAACACGGGGGCCTGCTGGAACTAGCCCTGCTTTCCCATTTTGAGGGCGGCATTCATGCCTGCCTTGACGCTCCCTGACATTCCCGGCTCCCGACAGGCCAGTGAGCCCTGGAAGAGTGCTTCGGGGAAAATCATGAGTTTGCTCTCTCTAAACCAGGGGCTTCCGCGGCCGCGGTGGCGGTCCGCACGGCAGGCTCCAGAGCCAAAGGGAGCCTCAACGTGAGAACTGGCCTCCAGGTTAGGCCCTGAGTAGCCGTGCAGAAAGGGAGGCATGCAGCTCTTTCCGGGAGTTCTTAGTCGCTTTGCTTTCAAGGCAGTACACGCCCGGGGACTCCTAGGCCCCAGGGGCGTGCAGCGTTTTCCCTCCAAGGTCCCTGAGTGCCTCCAGACACCTGTGGGCCGGCTGAGCAACGTCGAGGTCCATTGGTTGATTCCCTCGGAGGACCCCCGTGCGTGCCGAGTGCTGGGCAACCACACACTGCGCGTTCCTTGAGGAGCGCTACATCTCCAGAGCCCTCGAACGCCCTTCGGGACAACATGGCTGGTGGGTGCGAGGTGCCCAGGAAGACTCTGTCATGGCCCTTGTGTGAGCTGCCATGAGAGAACGCTGTGCTTGCAACACTGCGAGGCCCGCCCTCGTGCCTGAAGTCACTCTGCTCGAGGAGAAAGTCAGCACCTTAGCGTGCTGTGTGGCTCCCGGCACACCCAGCATGAAGCCATGCCTGGAAGTAAGGCCCTGGTTTGCCGTGCAGAAGCGGAGGCGTGCTGCACTTTCCAGGAGGCGGTGGCCTCTGCTCTGCATACCTTGAACGGCAGCACAGCCTTCTGGACACCTGGGAGGCTAGCCGGGGCGCCCTGTTCCCGGCAGGAACACTGAGTAACCAACCCCAGGCGCACCTGGCTCTGCTAAGCACCATCCAGGCCCGTAGCCCCTTAGAGCCCCTCTGTGCACGCCGAGCGTAGGGAAACGCACTGCCCTCTCTTTTGGAGCAGCTTGGTTTCCTCAGCACTCGCACACGTTCACGAACGCCGTTCTGCCACATCCCACATGGCGCGGAGGTCTTACGCGTTGCCCTAATCGGAGCTGCGCTCAGAGTAACCCTCGTCTTCGCATTCCATCCAGGACCTCCTGACTGAAGGCACCGTGCCTCCTAGAGGACGGCGGCTTGGGTTCTTACTGCAATTCAAGTCCTGTTCCTTCTTTGGCACTGCAGGCAGCCCCAGGCCCAGAGGAGCGGCTACGGCGTTCCTTGGTTGAGACAGTTCGCTGGATGCGGGACTCCCTCCTGCGATAAGTTGACTCGGGGAAGGAAACGCAGGGTAACCGGTGTCTCCTGGGACTCGTCAGAAACCACAGGGATGTACGCTGAGTGTGCCCATGAACACGGGGGCCTGCTGGAACTAGCCCTGCTTTCCCATTTTCAGGGCGGCCTTCATGCCTGCCTTGACGCTCCCTGACATTCCCGGCTCCCGACAGGCCAGTGAGCCCTGGAAGAGTGCTTCGGGGAAAATCATGAGTTTGCTCTCTCTAAACCAGGGGCTGCCGCGGCCGCGGTGGCGGTCCGCACGGCAGGCTCCAGAGCCAAAGGGAGCCTCAACGTGAGAACTGGCCTCCGGGTTAGGCCCTGAGTAGCCGTGCAGAAAGGGAGGCATGCAGCTCTTTCCGGGAGTTCTTAGTCGCTTTGCTTGCAAGGCAGTACACGCCCGGGGACTCCTAGGCCCCAGGGGCGTGCAGCGTTTTCCCTCCAAGGTCCCTGAGTGCCTCCAGACACCTGTGGGCCGGCTGAGCAACGTCGAGGTCCATTGGTTGATTCCCTCGGAGGACCCCCGTGCGTGCCGAGTGCTGGGCAACCACACACTGCGCGTTCCTTGAGGAGCGCTACATCTCCAGAGCCCTCGAACGCCCTTCGGGACAACATGGCTGGTGGGTGCGAGGTGCCCAGGAAGACTCTGTCATGGCCCTTGTGTGAGCTGCCATGAGAGAACGCTGTGCTTGCAACACTGCGAGGCCCGCCCTCGTGCCTGAAGTCACTCTGCTCGAGGAGAAAGTCAGCACCTTAGCGTGCTGTGTGGCTCCCGGCACACCCAGCATGAAGCCATGCCTGGAAGTAAGGCCCTGGTTTGCCGTGCAGAAGCGGAGGCGTGCTGCACTTTCCAGGAGGCGGTGGCCTCTGCTCTGCATACCTTGAACGGCAGCACAGCCTTCTGGACACCTGGGAGGCTAGCCGGGGCGCCCTGTTCCCGGCAGGAACACTGAGTAACCAACCCCAGGCGCACCTGGCTCTGCTAAGCACCATCCAGGCCCGTAGCCCCTTAGAGCCCCTCTGTGCACGCCGAGCGTAGGGAAACGCACTGCCCTCTCTTTTGGAGCAGCTTGGTTTCCTCAGCACTCGCACACGTTCACGAACGCCGTTCTGCCACATCCCACATGGCGCGGAGGTCTTACGCGTTGCCCTAATCGGAGCTGCGCTCAGAGTAACCCTCGTCTTCGCATTCCATCCAGGACCTCCTGACTGAAGGCACCGTGCCTCCTAGAGGACGGCGGCTTGGGTTCTTACTGCAATTCAAGTCCTGTTCCTGCTTTGGCACTGCAGGCAGCCCCAGGCCCAGAGGAGCGGCTACGGCGTTCCTTGGTTGAGACAGTTCGCTGGATGCGGGACTCCCTCCTGCGATAAGTTGACTCGGGGAAGGAAACGCAGGGTAACCGGTGTCTCCTGGGACTCGTCAGAAACCACAGGGATGTACGCTGAGTGTGCCCATGAACACGGGGGCCTGCTGGAACTAGCCCTGCTTTCCCATTTTGAGGGCGGCCTTCATGCCTGCCTTGACGCTCCCTGACATTCCCGGCTCCCGACAGGCCAGTGAGCCCTGGAAGAGTGCTTCGGGGAAAATCATGAGTTTGCTCTCTCTAAACCAGGGGCTGCCGCGGCCGCGGTGGCGGTCCGCACGGCAGGCTCCAGAGCCAAAGGGAGCCTCAACGTGAGAACTGGCCTCCGGGTTAGGCCCCGAGTAGCCGTGCAGAAAGGGAGGCATGCAGCTCTTTCCGGGAGTTCTTAGTCGCTTTGCTTTCAAGGCAGTACACGCCCGGGGACTCCTAGGCCCCAGGGGCGTGCAGCGTTTTCCCTCCAAGGTCCCTGAGTGCCTCCAGACACCTGTGGGCCGGCTGAGCAACGTCGAGGTCCATTGGTTGATTCCCTCGGAGGACCCCCGTGCGTGCCGAGTGCTGGGCAACCACACACTGCGCGTTCCTTGAGGAGCGCTACATCTCCAGAGCCCTCGAACGCCCTTCGGGACAACATGGCTGGTGGGTGCGAGGTGCCCAGGAAGACTCTGTCATGGCCCTTGTGCGAGCTGCCATGAGAGAACGCTGTGCTTGCAACACTGCGAGGCCCGCCCTCGTGCCTGAAGTCACTCTGCTCGAGGAGAAAGTCAGCACCTTAGCGTGCTGTGTGGCTCCCGGCACACCCAGCATGAAGCCATGCCTGGAAGTAAGGCCCTGGTTTGCCGTGCAGAAGCGGAGGCGTGCTGCACTTTCCAGGAGGCGGTGGCCTCTGCTCTGCATACCTTGAACGGCAGCACAGCCTTCTGGACACCTGGGAGGCTAGCCGGGGCGCCCTGTTCCCGGCAGGAACACTGAGTAACCAACCCCAGGCGCACCTGGCTCTGCTAAGCACCATCCAGGCCCGTAGCCCCTTAGAGCCCCTCTGTGCACGCCGAGCGTAGGGAAACGCACTGCCCTCTCTTTTGGAGCAGCTTGGTTTCCTCAGCACTCGCACACGTTCACGAACGCCGTTCTGCCACATCCCACATGGCGCGGAGGTCTTACGCGTTGCCCTAATCGGAGCTGCGCTCAGAGTAACCCTCGTCTTCGCATTCCATCCAGGACCTCCTGACTGAAGGCACCGTGCCTCCTAGAGGACGGCGGCTTGGGTTCTTACTGCAATTCAAGTCCTGTTCCTGCTTTGGCACTGCAGGCAGCCCCAGGCCCAGAGGAGCGGCTACGGCGTTCCTTGGTTGAGACAGTTCGCTGGATGCGGGACTCCCTCCTGCGATAAGTTGACTCGGGGAAGGAAACGCAGGGTAACCGGTGTCTCCTGGGACTCGTCAGAAACCACAGGGATGTACGCTGAGTGTGCCCATGAACACGGGGGCCTGCTGGAACTAGCCCTGCTTTCCCATTTTGAGGGCGGCCTTCATGCCTGCCTTGACGCTCCCTGACATTCCCGGCTCCCGACAGGCCAGTGAGCCCTGGAAGGGTGCTTCGGGGAAAATCATGAGTTTGCTCTCTCTAAACCAGGGGCTGCCGCGGCCGCGGTGGCGGTCCGCACGGCAGGCTCCAGAGCCAAAGGAGCCTCAACGTGAGAACTGGCCTCCGGGTTAGGCCCCGAGTAGCCGTGCAGAAAGGGAGGCATGCAGCTCTTTCCGGGAGTTCTTAGTCGCTTTGCTTTCAAGGCAGTACACGCCCGGGGACTCCTAGGCCCCAGGGGCGTGCAGCGTTTTCCCTCCAAGGTCCCTGAGTGCCTCCAGACACCTGTGGGCCGGCTGAGCAACGTCGAGGTCCATTGGTTGATTCCCTCGGAGGACCCCCGTGCGTGCCGAGTGCTGGGCAACCACACACTGCGCGTTCCTTGAGGAGCGCTACATCTCCAGAGCCCTCGAACGCCCTTCGGGACAACATGGCTGGTGGGTGCGAGGTGCCCAGGAAGACTCTGTCATGGCCCTTGTGCGAGCTGCCATGAGAGAACGCTGTGCTTGCAACACTGCGAGGCCCGCCCTCGTGCCTGAAGTCACTCTGCTCGAGGAGAAAGTCAGCACCTTAGCGTGCTGTGTGGCTCCCGGCACACCCAGCATGAAGCCATGCCTGGAAGTAAGGCCCTGGTTTGCCGTGCAGAAGCGGAGGCGTGCTGCACTTTCCAGGAGGCGGTGGCCTCTGCTCTGCATACCTTGAACGGCAGCACAGCCTTCTGGACACCTGGGAGGCTAGCCGGGGCGCCCTGTTCCCGGCAGGAACACTGAGTAACCAACCCCAGGCGCACCTGGCTCTGCTAAGCACCATCCAGGCCCGTAGCCCCTTAGAGCCCCTCTGTGCACGCCGAGCGTAGGGAAACGCACTGCCCTCTCTTTTGGAGCAGCTTGGTTTCCTCAGCACTCGCACACGTTCACGAACGCCGTTCTGCCACATCCCACATGGCGCGGAGGTCTTACGCGTTGCCCTAATCGGAGCTGCGCTCAGAGTAACCCTCGTCTTCGCATTCCATCCAGGACCTCCTGACTGAAGGCACCGTGCCTCCTAGAGGACGGCGGCTTGGGTTCTTACTGCAATTCAAGTCCTGTTCCTTCTTTGGCACTGCAGGCAGCCCCAGGCCCAGAGGAGCGGCTACGGCGTTCCTTGGTTGAGACAGTTCGCCGGATGCGGGACTCCCTCCTGCGATAAGTTGACTCGGGGAAGGAAACGCAGGGTAACCGGTGTCTCCTGGGACTCGTCAGAAACCACAGGGATGTACGCTGAGTGTGCCCATGAACACGGGGGCCTGCTGGAACTAGCCCTGCTTTCCCATTTTGAGGGCGGCATTCATGCCTGCCTTGACGCTCCCTGACATTCCCGGCTCCCGACAGGCCAGTGAGCCCTGGAAGAGTGCTTCGGGGAAAATCATGAGTTTGCTCTCTCTAAACCAGGGGCTTCCGCGGCCGCGGTGGCGGTCCGCACGGCAGGCTCCAGAGCCAAAGGGAGCCTCAACGTGAGAACTGGCCTCCAGGTTAGGCCCTGAGTAGCCGTGCAGAAAGGGAGGCATGCAGCTCTTTCCGGGAGTTCTTAGTCGCTTTGCTTTCAAGGCAGTACACGCCCGGGGACTCCTAGGCCCCAGGGGCGTGCAGCGTTTTCCCTCCAAGGTCCCTGAGTGCCTCCAGACACCTGTGGGCCGGCTGAGCAACGTCGAGGTCCATTGGTTGATTCCCTCGGAGGACCCCCGTGCGTGCCGAGTGCTGGGCAACCACACACTGCGCGTTCCTTGAGGAGCGCTACATCTCCAGAGCCCTCGAACGCCCTTCGGGACAACATGGCTGGTGGGTGCGAGGTGCCCAGGAAGACTCTGTCATGGCCCTTGTGTGAGCTGCCATGAGAGAACGCTGTGCTTGCAACACTGCGAGGCCCGCCCTCGTGCCTGAAGTCACTCTGCTCGAGGAGAAAGTCAGCACCTTAGCGTGCTGTGTGGCTCCCGGCACACCCAGCATGAAGCCATGCCTGGAAGTAAGGCCCTGGTTTGCCGTGCAGAAGCGGAGGCGTGCTGCACTTTCCAGGAGGCGGTGGCCTCTGCTCTGCATACCTTGAACGGCAGCACAGCCTTCTGGACACCTGGGAGGCTAGCCGGGGCGCCCTGTTCCCGGCAGGAACACTGAGTAACCAACCCCAGGCGCACCTGGCTCTGCTAAGCACCATCCAGGCCCGTAGCCCCTTAGAGCCCCTCTGTGCACGCCGAGCGTAGGGAAACGCACTGCCCTCTCTTTTGGAGCAGCTTGGTTTCCTCAGCACTCGCACACGTTCACGAACGCCGTTCTGCCACATCCCACATGGCGCGGAGGTCTTACGCGTTGCCCTAATCGGAGCTGCGCTCAGAGTAACCCTCGTCTTCGCATTCCATCCAGGACCTCCTGACTGAAGGCACCGTGCCTCCTAGAGGACGGCGGCTTGGGTTCTTACTGCAATTCAAGTCCTGTTCCTTCTTTGGCACTGCAGGCAGCCCCAGGCCCAGAGGAGCGGCTACGGCGTTCCTTGGTTGAGACAGTTCGCTGGATGCGGGACTCCCTCCTGCGATAAGTTGACTCGGGGAAGGAAACGCAGGGTAACCGGTGTCTCCTGGGACTCGTCAGAAACCACAGGGATGTACGCTGAGTGTGCCCATGAACACGGGGGCCTGCTGGAACTAGCCCTGCTTTCCCATTTTCAGGGCGGCCTTCATGCCTGCCTTGACGCTCCCTGACATTCCCGGCTCCCGACAGGCCAGTGAGCCCTGGAAGAGTGCTTCGGGGAAAATCATGAGTTTGCTCTCTCTAAACCAGGGGCTGCCGCGGCCGCGGTGGCGGTCCGCACGGCAGGCTCCAGAGCCAAAGGGAGCCTCAACGTGAGAACTGGCCTCCGGGTTAGGCCCTGAGTAGCCGTGCAGAAAGGGAGGCATGCAGCTCTTTCCGGGAGTTCTTAGTCGCTTTGCTTGCAAGGCAGTACACGCCCGGGGACTCCTAGGCCCCAGGGGCGTGCAGCGTTTTCCCTCCAAGGTCCCTGAGTGCCTCCAGACACCTGTGGGCCGGCTGAGCAACGTCGAGGTCCATTGGTTGATTCCCTCGGAGGACCCCCGTGCGTGCCGAGTGCTGGGCAACCACACACTGCGCGTTCCTTGAGGAGCGCTACATCTCCAGAGCCCTCGAACGCCCTTCGGGACAACATGGCTGGTGGGTGCGAGGTGCCCAGGAAGACTCTGTCATGGCCCTTGTGTGAGCTGCCATGAGAGAACGCTGTGCTTGCAACACTGCGAGGCCCGCCCTCGTGCCTGAAGTCACTCTGCTCGAGGAGAAAGTCAGCACCTTAGCGTGCTGTGTGGCTCCCGGCACACCCAGCATGAAGCCATGCCTGGAAGTAAGGCCCTGGTTTGCCGTGCAGAAGCGGAGGCGTGCTGCACTTTCCAGGAGGCGGTGGCCTCTGCTCTGCATACCTTGAACGGCAGCACAGCCTTCTGGACACCTGGGAGGCTAGCCGGGGCGCCCTGTTCCCGGCAGGAACACTGAGTAACCAACCCCAGGCGCACCTGGCTCTGCTAAGCACCATCCAGGCCCGTAGCCCCTTAGAGCCCCTCTGTGCACGCCGAGCGTAGGGAAACGCACTGCCCTCTCTTTTGGAGCAGCTTGGTTTCCTCAGCACTCGCACACGTTCACGAACGCCGTTCTGCCACATCCCACATGGCGCGGAGGTCTTACGCGTTGCCCTAATCGGAGCTGCGCTCAGAGTAACCCTCGTCTTCGCATTCCATCCAGGACCTCCTGACTGAAGGCACCGTGCCTCCTAGAGGACGGCGGCTTGGGTTCTTACTGCAATTCAAGTCCTGTTCCTGCTTTGGCACTGCAGGCAGCCCCAGGCCCAGAGGAGCGGCTACGGCGTTCCTTGGTTGAGACAGTTCGCTGGATGCGGGACTCCCTCCTGCGATAAGTTGACTCGGGGAAGGAAACGCAGGGTAACCGGTGTCTCCTGGGACTCGTCAGAAACCACAGGGATGTACGCTGAGTGTGCCCATGAACACGGGGGCCTGCTGGAACTAGCCCTGCTTTCCCATTTTGAGGGCGGCCTTCATGCCTGCCTTGACGCTCCCTGACATTCCCGGCTCCCGACAGGCCAGTGAGCCCTGGAAGAGTGCTTCGGGGAAAATCATGAGTTTGCTCTCTCTAAACCAGGGGCTGCCGCGGCCGCGGTGGCGGTCCGCACGGCAGGCTCCAGAGCCAAAGGGAGCCTCAACGTGAGAACTGGCCTCCGGGTTAGGCCCCGAGTAGCCGTGCAGAAAGGGAGGCATGCAGCTCTTTCCGGGAGTTCTTAGTCGCTTTGCTTTCAAGGCAGTACACGCCCGGGGACTCCTAGGCCCCAGGGGCGTGCAGCGTTTTCCCTCCAAGGTCCCTGAGTGCCTCCAGACACCTGTGGGCCGGCTGAGCAACGTCGAGGTCCATTGGTTGATTCCCTCGGAGGACCCCCGTGCGTGCCGAGTGCTGGGCAACCACACACTGCGCGTTCCTTGAGGAGCGCTACATCTCCAGAGCCCTCGAACGCCCTTCGGGACAACATGGCTGGTGGGTGCGAGGTGCCCAGGAAGACTCTGTCATGGCCCTTGTGCGAGCTGCCATGAGAGAACGCTGTGCTTGCAACACTGCGAGGCCCGCCCTCGTGCCTGAAGTCACTCTGCTCGAGGAGAAAGTCAGCACCTTAGCGTGCTGTGTGGCTCCCGGCACACCCAGCATGAAGCCATGCCTGGAAGTAAGGCCCTGGTTTGCCGTGCAGAAGCGGAGGCGTGCTGCACTTTCCAGGAGGCGGTGGCCTCTGCTCTGCATACCTTGAACGGCAGCACAGCCTTCTGGACACCTGGGAGGCTAGCCGGGGCGCCCTGTTCCCGGCAGGAACACTGAGTAACCAACCCCAGGCGCACCTGGCTCTGCTAAGCACCATCCAGGCCCGTAGCCCCTTAGAGCCCCTCTGTGCACGCCGAGCGTAGGGAAACGCACTGCCCTCTCTTTTGGAGCAGCTTGGTTTCCTCAGCACTCGCACACGTTCACGAACGCCGTTCTGCCACATCCCACATGGCGCGGAGGTCTTACGCGTTGCCCTAATCGGAGCTGCGCTCAGAGTAACCCTCGTCTTCGCATTCCATCCAGGACCTCCTGACTGAAGGCACCGTGCCTCCTAGAGGACGGCGGCTTGGGTTCTTACTGCAATTCAAGTCCTGTTCCTGCTTTGGCACTGCAGGCAGCCCCAGGCCCAGAGGAGCGGCTACGGCGTTCCTTGGTTGAGACAGTTCGCTGGATGCGGGACTCCCTCCTGCGATAAGTTGACTCGGGGAAGGAAACGCAGGGTAACCGGTGTCTCCTGGGACTCGTCAGAAACCACAGGGATGTACGCTGAGTGTGCCCATGAACACGGGGGCCTGCTGGAACTAGCCCTGCTTTCCCATTTTGAGGGCGGCCTTCATGCCTGCCTTGACGCTCCCTGACATTCCCGGCTCCCGACAGGCCAGTGAGCCCTGGAAGAGTGCTTCGGGGAAAATCATGAGTTTGCTCTCTCTAAACCAGGGGCTGCCGCGGCCGCGGTGGCGGTCCGCACGGCAGGCTCCAGAGCCAAAGGGAGCCTCAACGTGAGAACTGGCCTCCGGGTTAGGCCCCGAGTAGCCGTGCAGAAAGGGAGGCATGCAGCTCTTTCCGGGAGTTCTTAGTCGCTTTGCTTTCAAGGCAGTACACGCCCGGGGACTCCTAGGCCCCAGGGGCGTGCAGCGTTTTCCCTCCAAGGTCCCTGAGTGCCTCCAGACACCTGTGGGCCGGCTGAGCAACGTCGAGGTCCATTGGTTGATTCCCTCGGAGGACCCCCGTGCGTGCCGAGTGCTGGGCAACCACACACTGCGCGTTCCTTGAGGAGCGCTACATCTCCAGAGCCCTCGAACGCCCTTCGGGACAACATGGCTGGTGGGTGCGAGGTGCCCAGGAAGACTCTGTCATGGCCCTTGTGCGAGCTGCCATGAGAGAACGCTGTGCTTGCAACACTGCGAGGCCCGCCCTCGTGCCTGAAGTCACTCTGCTCGAGGAGAAAGTCAGCACCTTAGCGTGCTGTGTGGCTCCCGGCACACCCAGCATGAAGCCATGCCTGGAAGTAAGGCCCTGGTTTGCCGTGCAGAAGCGGAGGCGTGCTGCACTTTCCAGGAGGCGGTGGCCTCTGCTCTGCATACCTTGAACGGCAGCACAGCCTTCTGGACACCTGGGAGGCTAGCCGGGGCGCCCTGTTCCCGGCAGGAACACTGAGTAACCCCAGGCGCACCTGGCTCTGCTAAGCACCATCCAGGCCCGTAGCCCCTTAGAGCCCCTCTGTGCACGCCGAGCGTAGGGAAACGCACTGCCCTCTCTTTTGGAGCAGCTTGGTTTCCTCAGCACTCGCACACGTTCACGAACGCCGTTCTGCCACATCCCACATGGCGCGGAGGTCTTACGCGTTGCCCTAATCGGAGCTGCGCTCAGAGTAACCCTCGTCTTCGCATTCCATCCAGGACCTCCTGACTGAAGGCACCGTGCCTCCTAGAGGACGGCGGCTTGGGTTCTTACTGCAATTCAAGTCCTGTTCCTTCTTTGGCACTGCAGGCAGCCCCAGGCCCAGAGGAGCGGCTACGGCGTTCCTTGGTTGAGACAGTTCGCCGGATGCGGGACTCCCTCCTGCGATAAGTTGACTCGGGGAAGGAAACGCAGGGTAACCGGTGTCTCCTGGGACTCGTCAGAAACCACAGGGATGTACGCTGAGTGTGCCCATGAACACGGGGGCCTGCTGGAACTAGCCCTGCTTTCCCATTTTGAGGGCGGCCTTCATGCCTGCCTTGACGCTCCCTGACATTCCCGGCTCCCGACAGGCCAGTGAGCCCTGGAAGAGTGCTTCGGGGAAAATCATGAGTTTGCTCTCTCTAAACCAGGGGCTTCCGCGGCCGCGGTGGCGGTCCGCACGGCAGGCTCCAGAGCCAAAGGGAGCCTCAACGTGAGAACTGGCCTCCAGGTTAGGCCCTGAGTAGCCGTGCAGAAAGGGAGGCATGCAGCTCTTTCCGGGAGTTCTTAGTCGCTTTGCTTTCAAGGCAGTACACGCCCAGGGATTCCTAGGCCCCACGGGCGTGCAGCGTTTTCCCTCCAAGGTCCCTGAGTGCCTCCAGACACCTGTGGGCCGGCTGAGCAACGTCGAGGTCCATTGGTTGATTCCCTCGGAGGACCCCCGTGCGTGCCGAGTGCTGGGCAACCACACACTGCGCGTTCCTTGAGGAGCGCTACATCTCCAGAGCCCTCGAACGCCCTTCGGGACAACATGGCTGGTGGGTGCGAGGTGCCCAGGAAGACTCTGTCATGGCCCTTGTGTGAGCTGCCATGAGAGAACGCTGTGCTTGCAACACTGCGAGGCCCGCCCTCGTGCCTGAAGTCACTCTGCTCGAGGAGAAAGTCAGCACCTTAGCGTGCTGTGTGGCTCCCGGCACACCCAGCATGAAGCCATGCCTGGAAGTAAGGCCCTGGTTTGCCGTGCAGAAGCGGAGGCGTGCTGCACTTTCCAGGAGGCGGTGGCCTCTGCTCTGCATACCTTGAACGGCAGCACAGCCTTCTGGACACCTGGGAGGCTAGCCGGGGCGCCCTGTTCCCAGCAGGAACACTGAGTAACCGCAGGCGCACCTGGCTCTGCTAAGCACCATCCAGGCCCGTAGCCCCTTAGAGCCCCTCTGTGCACGCCGAGCGTAGGGAAACGCACTGCCCTCTCTTTTGGAGCAGCTTGGTTTCCTCAGCACTCGCACACGTTCACGAACGCCGTTCTGCCACATCCCACATGGCGCGGAGGTCTTACGCGTTGCCCTAATCGGAGCTGCGCTCAGAGTAACCCTCGTCTTCGCATTCCATCCAGGACCTCCTGACTGAAGGCACCGTGCCTCCTAGAGGACGGCGGCTTGGGTTCTTACTGCAATTCAAGTCCTGTTCCTTCTTTGGCACTGCAGGCAGCCCCAGGCCCAGAGGAGCGGCTACGGCGTTCCTTGGTTGAGACAGTTCGCCGGATGCGGGACTCCCTCCTGCGATAAGTTGACTCGGGGAAGGAAACGCAGGGTAACCGGTGTCTCCTGGGACTCGTCAGAAACCACAGGGATGTACGCTGAGTGTGCCCATGAACACGGGGGCCTGCTGGAACTAGCCCTGCTTTCCCATTTTCAGGGCGGCCTTCATGCCTGCCTTGACGCTCCCTGACATTCCCGGCTCCCGACAGGCCAGTGAGCCCTGGAAGAGTGCTTCGGGGAAAATCATGAGTTTGCTCTCTCTAAACCAGGGGCTTCCGCGGCCGCGGTGGCGGTCCGCACGGCAGGCTCCAGAGCCAAAGGGAGCCTCAACGTGAGAACTGGCCTCCAGGTTAGGCCCTGAGTAGCCGTGCAGAAAGGGAGGCATGCAGCTCTTTCCGGGAGTTCTTAGTCGCTTTGCTTTCAAGGCAGTACACGCCCAGGGATTCCTAGGCCACACGGGCGTGCACCGTTTTCCCTCCAAGGTCCCTGAGTGCCTCCAGACACCTGTGGGCCGGCTGAGCAACGTCGAGGTCCATTGGTTGATTCCCTCGGAGGACCCCCGTGCGTGCCGAGTGCTGGGCAACCACACACTGCGCGTTCCTTGAGGAGCGCTACATCTCCAGAGCCCTCGAACGCCCTTCGGGACAACATGGCTGGTGGGTGCGAGGTGCCCAGGAAGACTCTGTCATGGCCCTTGTGTGAGCTGCCATGAGAGAACGCTGTGCTTGCAACACTGCGAGGCCTGCCCTCGTGCCTGAAGTCACTCTGCTCGAGGAGAAAGTCAGCACCTTAGCGTGCTGTGTGGCTCCCGGCACACCCAGCATGAAGCCATGCCTGGAAGTAAGGCCCTGGTTTGCCGTGCAGAAGCGGAGGCGTGCTGCACTTTCCAGGAGGCGGTGGCCTCTGCTCTGCATACCTTGAACGGCAGCACAGCCTTCTGGACACCTGGGAGGCTAGCCGGGGCGCCCTGTTCCCGGCAGGAACACTGAGTAACCAACCCCAGGCGCACCTGGCTCTGCTAAACACCATCCAGGCCCGTAGCCCCTTAGAGCCCCTCTGTGCACGCCGAGCGTAGGGAAACGCACTGCCCTCTCTTTTGGAGCAGCTTGGTTTCCTCAGCACTCGCACACGTTCACGAACGCCGTTCTGCCACATCCCACATGGCGCGGAGGTCTTACGCGTTGCCCTAATCGGAGCTGCGCTCAGAGTAACCCTCGTCTTCGCATTCCATCCAGGACCTCCTGACTGAAGGCACCGTGCCTCCTAGAGGACGGCGGCTTGGGTTCTTACTGCAATTCAAGTCCTGTTCCTTCTTTGGCACTGCAGGCAGCCCCAGGCCCAGAGGAGCGGCTACGGCGTTCCTTGGTTGAGACAGTTCGCTGGATGCGGGACTCCCTCCTGCGATAAGTTGACTCGGGGAAGGAAACGCAGGGTAACCGGTGTCTCCTGGGACTCGTCAGAAACCACAGGGATGTACGCTGAGTGTGCCCATGAACACGAGGGCCTGCTGGAACTAGCCCTGCTTTCCCATTTTGAGGGCGGCCTTCATGCCTGCCTTGACGCTCCCTGACATTCCCGGCTCCCGACAGGCCAGTGAGCCCTGGAAGAGTGCTTCGGGGAAAATCATGAGTTTGCTCTCTCTAAACCAGGGGCTGCCGCGGCCGCGGTGGCGGTCCGCACGGCAGGCTCCAGAGCCAAAGGGAGCCTCAACGTGAGAACTGGCCTCCAGGTTAGGCCCTGAGTAGCCGTGCAGAAAGGGAGGCATGCAGCTCTTTCCGGGAGTTCTTAGTCGCTTTGCTTTCAAGGCAGTACACGCCCGGGGACTCCTAGGCCCCACGGGCGTGCAGCGTTTTCCCTCCAAGGTCCCTGAGTGCCTCCAGACACCTGTGGGCCGGCTGAGCAACGTCGAGGTCCATTGGTTGATTCCCTCGGAGGACCCCCGTGCGTGCCGAGTGCTGGGCAACCACACACTGCGCGTTCCTTGAGGAGCGCTACCTCTCCAGAGCCCTCGAACGCCCTTCGGGACAACATGGCTGGTGGGTGCGAGGTGCCCAGGAAGACTCTGTCATGGCCCTTGTGTGAGCTGCCATGAGAGAACGCTGTGCTTGCAACACTGCGAGGCCCGCCCTCGTGCCTGAAGTCACTCTGCTCGAGGAGAAAGTCAGCACCTTAGCGTGCTGTGTGGCTCCCGGCACACCCAGCATGAAGCCATGCCTGGAAGTAAGGCCCTGGTTTGCCGTGCAGAAGCGGAGGCGTGCTGCACTTTCCAGGAGGCGGTGGCCTCTGCTCTGCATACCTTGAACGGCAGCACAGCCTTCTGGACACCTGGGAGGCTAGCCGGGGCGCCCTGTTCCCAGCAGGAACACTGAGTAACCGCAGGCGCACCTGGCTCTGCTAAGCACCATCCAGGCCCGTAGCCCCTTAGAGCCCCTCTGTGCACGCCGAGCGTAGGGAAACGCACTGCCCTCTCTTTTGGAGCAGCTTGGTTTCCTCAGCACTCGCACACGTTCACGAACGCCGTTCTGCCACATCCCACATGGCGCGGAGGTCTTACGCGTTGCCCTAATCGGAGCTGCGCTCAGAGTAACCCTCGTCTTCGCATTCCATCCAGGACCTCCTGACTGAAGGCACCGTGCCTCCTAGAGGACGGCGGCTTGGGTTCTTACTGCAATTCAATCCTGTTCCTTCTTTGGCACTGCAGGCAGCCCCAGGCCCAGAGGAGCGGCTACGACGTTCCTTGGTTGAGACAGTTCGCCGGATGCGGGACTCCCTCCTGCGATAAGTTGACTCGGGGAAGGAAACGCAGGGTAACCGGTGTCTCCTGGGACTCGTCAGAAACCACAGGGATGTACGCTGAGTGTGCCCATGAACACGGGGGCCTGCTGGAACTAGCCCTGCTTTCCCATTTTGAGGGCGGCATTCATGCCTGCCTTGATGCTCCCTGACATTCCCGGCTCCCGACAGGCCAGTGAGCCCTGGAAGAGTGCTTCGGGGAAAATCATGAGTTTGCTCTCTCTAAACCAGGGGCTTCCGCGGCCGCCATGGCGGTCCGCACGGCAGGCTCCAGAGCCAAAGGGAGCCTCAACGTG
Organism: Lagenorhynchus albirostris; assembly: GCF_949774975.1. Lineage (NCBI taxonomy): Eukaryota > Metazoa > Chordata > Mammalia > Artiodactyla > Delphinidae > Lagenorhynchus > Lagenorhynchus albirostris. The sequence goes on from NW_026783341.1 coordinate 50,862, forward strand.
AGAACTGGCCTCCGGGTTAGGCCCTGAGTAGCCGTGCAGAAAGGGAGGCATGCAGCTCTTTCCGGGAGTTCTTAGTCGCTTTGCTTTCAAGGCAGTACACGCCCGGGGACTCCTAGGCCCCACGGGCGTGCAGCGTTTTCCCTCCAAGGTCCCTGAGTGCCTCCAGACACCTGTGGGCCGGCTGAGCAACGTCGAGGTCCATTGGTTGATTCCCTCGGAGGACCCCCGTGCGTGCCGAGTGCTGGGCAACCACACACTGCGCGTTCCTTGAGGAGCGCTACATCTCCAGAGCCCTCGAACGCCCTTCGGGACAACATGGCTGGTGGGTGCGAGGTGCCCAGGAAGACTCTGTCATGGCCCTTGTGTGAGCTGCCATGAGAGAACGCTGTGCTTGCAACACTGCGAGGCCCGCCCTCGTGCCTGAAGTCACTCTGCTCGAGGAGAAAGTCAGCACCTTAGCGTGCTGTGTGGCTCCCGGCACACCCAGCATGAAGCCATGCCTGGAAGTAAGGCCCTGGTTTGCCGTGCAGAAGCGGAGGCGTGCTGCACTTTCCAGGAGGCGGTGGCCTCTGCTCTGCATACCTTGAACGGCAGCACAGCCTTCTGGACACCTGGGAGGCTAGCCGGGGCACCCTGTTCCCGGCAGGAACACTGAGTAACCAACCCCAGGCGCACCTGGCTCTGCTAAGCACCATCCAGGCCCGTAGCCCCTTAGAGCCCCTCTGTGCACGCCGAGCGTAGGGAAACGCACTGCCCTCTCTTTTGGAGCAGCTTGGTTTCCTCAGCACTCGCACACGTTCACGAACGCCGTTCTGCCACATCCCACATGGCGCGGAGGTCTTACGCGTTGCCCTAATCGGAGCTGCGCTCAGAGTAACCCTCGTCTTCGCATTCCATCCAGGACCTCCTGACTGAAGGCACCGTGCCTCCTAGAGGACGGCGGCTTGGGTTCTTACTGCAATTCAAGTCCTGTTCCTGCTTTGGCACTGCAGGCAGCCCCAGGCCCAGAGGAGCGGCTACGGCGTTCCTTGGTTGAGACAGTTCGCCGGATGCGGGACTCCCTCCTGCGATAAGTTGACTCGGGGAAGGAAACGCAGGGTAACCGGTGTCTCCTGGGACTCGTCAGAAACCACAGGGATGTACGCTGAGTGTGCCCATGAACACGGGGGCCTGCTGGAACTAGCCCTGCTTTCCCATTTTGAGGGCGGCATTCATGCCTGCCTTGACGCTCCCTGACATTCCCGGCTCCCGACAGGCCAGTGAGCCCTGGAAGAGTGCTTCGGGGAAAATCATGAGTTTGCTCTCTCTAAACCAGGGGCTTCCGCGGCCGCGGTGGCGGTCCGCACGGCAGGCTCCAGAGCCAAAGGGAGCCTCAACGTGAGAACTGGCCTCCGGGTTAGGCCCTGAGTAGCCGTGCAGAAAGGGAGGCATGCAGCTCTTTCCGGGAGTTCTTAGTCGCTTTGCTTTCAAGGCAGTACACGCCCGGGGACTCCTAGGCCCCACGGGCGTGCAGCGTTTTCCCTCCAAGGTCCCTGAGTGCCTCCAGACACCTGTGGGCCGGCTGAGCAACGTCGAGGTCCATTGGTTGATTCCCTCGGAGGACCCCCGTGCGTGCCGAGTGCTGGGCAACCACACACTGCGCGTTCCTTGAGGAGCGCTACATCTCCAGAGCCCTCGAACGCCCTTCGGGACAACATGGCTGGTGGGTGCGAGGTGCCCAGGAAGACTCTGTCACGGCCCTTGTGTGAGCTGCCATGAGAGAACGCTGTGCTTGCAACACTGCGAGGCCCGCCCTCGTGCCTGAAGTCACTCTGCTCGAGGAGAAAGTCAGCACCTTAGCGTGCTGTGTGGCTCCCGGCACACCCAGCATGAAGCCATGCCTGGAAGTAAGGCCCTGGTTTGCCGTGCAGAAGCGGAGGCGTGCTGCACTTTCCAGGAGGCGGTGGCCTCTGCTCTGCATACCTTGAACGGCAGCACAGCCTTCTGGACACCTGGGAGGCTAGCCGGGGCGCCCTGTTCCCGGCAGGAACACTGAGTAACCCCAGGCGCACCTGGCTCTGCTAAGCACCATCCAGGCCCGTAGCCCCTTAGAGCCCCTCTGTGCACGCCGAGCGTAGGGAAACGCACTGCCCTCTCTTTTGGAGCAGCTTGGTTTCCTCAGCACTCGCACACGTTCACGAACGCCGTTCTGCCACATCCCACATGGCGCGGAGGTCTTACGCGTTGCCCTAATCGGAGCTGCGCTCAGAGTAACCCTCGTCTTCGCATTCCATCCAGGACCTCCTGACTGAAGGCACCGTGCCTCCTAGAGGACGGCGGCTTGGGTTCTTACTGCAATTCAAGTCCTGTTCCTTCTTTGGCACTGCAGGCAGCCCCAGGCCCAGAGGAGCGGCTACGGCGTTCCTTGGTTGAGACAGTTCGCCGGATGCGGGACTCCCTCCTGCGATAAGTTGACTCGGGGAAGGAAACGCAGGGTAACCGGTGTCTCCTGGGACTCGTCAGAAACCACAGGGATGTACGCTGAGTGTGCCCATGAACACGGGGGCCTGCTGGAACTAGCCCTGCTTTCCCATTTTGAGGGCGGCCTTCATGCCTGCCTTGACGCTCCCTGACATTCCCGGCTCCCGACAGGCCAGTGAGCCCTGGAAGAGTGCTTCGGGGAAAATCATGAGTTTGCTCTCTCTAAACCAGGGGCTTCCGCGGCCGCGGTGGCGGTCCGCACGGCAGGCTCCAGAGCCAAAGGGAGCCTCAACGTGAGAACTGGCCTCCAGGTTAGGCCCTGAGTAGCCGTGCAGAAAGGGAGGCATGCAGCTCTTTCCGGGAGTTCTTAGTCGCTTTGCTTTCAAGGCAGTACACGCCCGGGGACTCCTAGGCCCCAGGGGCGTGCAGCGTTTTCCCTCCAAGGTCCCTGAGTGCCTCCAGACACCTGTGGGCCGGCTGAGCAACGTCGAGGTCCATTGGTTGATTCCCTCGGAGGACCCCCGTGCGTGCCGAGTGCTGGGCAACCACACACTGCGCGTTCCTTGAGGAGCGCTACATCTCCAGAGCCCTCGAACGCCCTTCGGGACAACATGGCTGGTGGGTGCGAGGTGCCCAGGAAGACTCTGTCATGGCCCTTGTGTGAGCTGCCATGAGAGAACGCTGTGCTTGCAACACTGCGAGGCCCGCCCTCGTGCCTGAAGTCACTCTGCTCGAGGAGAAAGTCAGCACCTTAGCGTGCTGTGTGGCTCCCGGCACACCCAGCATGAAGCCATGCCTGGAAGTAAGGCCCTGGTTTGCCGTGCAGAAGCGGAGGCGTGCTGCACTTTCCAGGAGGCGGTGGCCTCTGCTCTGCATACCTTGAACGGCAGCACAGCCTTCTGGACACCTGGGAGGCTAGCCGGGGCGCCCTGTTCCCGGCAGGAACACTGAGTAACCAACCCCAGGCGCACCTGGCTCTGCTAAGCACCATCCAGGCCCGTAGCCCCTTAGAGCCCCTCTGTGCACGCCGAGCGTAGGGAAACGCACTGCCCTCTCTTTTGGAGCAGCTTGGTTTCCTCAGCACTCGCACACGTTCACGAACGCCGTTCTGCCACATCCCACATGGCGCGGAGGTCTTACGCGTTGCCCTAATCGGAGCTGCGCTCAGAGTAACCCTCGTCTTCGCATTCCATCCAGGACCTCCTGACTGAAGGCACCGTGCCTCCTAGAGGACGGCGGCTTGGGTTCTTACTGCAATTCAAGTCCTGTTCCTTCTTTGGCACTGCAGGCAGCCCCAGGCCCAGAGGAGCGGCTACGGCGTTCCTTGGTTGAGACAGTTCGCTGGATGCGGGACTCCCTCCTGCGATAAGTTGACTCGGGGAAGGAAACGCAGGGTAACCGGTGTCTCCTGGGACTCGTCAGAAACCACAGGGATGTACGCTGAGTGTGCCCATGAACACGGGGGCCTGCTGGAACTAGCCCTGCTTTCCCATTTTGAGGGCGGCATTCATGCCTGCCTTGACGCTCCCTGACATTCCCGGCTCCCGACAGGCCAGTGAGCCCTGGAAGAGTGCTTCGGGGAAAATCATGAGTTTGCTCTCTCTAAACCAGGGGCTGCCGCGGCCGCGGTGGCGGTCCGCACGGCAGGCTCCAGAGCCAAAGGGAGCCTCAACGTGAGAACTGGCCTCCAGGTTAGGCCCTGAGTAGCCGTGCAGAAAGGGAGGCATGCAGCTCTTTCCGGGAGTTCTTAGTCGCTTTGCTTTCAAGGCAGTACACGCCCGGGGACTCCTAGGCCCCAGGGGCGTGCAGCGTTTTCCCTCCAAGGTCCCTGAGTGCCTCCAGACACCTGTGGGCCGGCTGAGCAACGTCGAGGTCCATTGGTTGATTCCCTCGGAGGACCCCCGTGCGTGCCGAGTGCTGGGCAACCACACACTGCGCGTTCCTTGAGGAGCGCTACCTCTCCAGAGCCCTCGAACGCCCTTCGGGACAACATGGCTGGTGGGTGCGAGGTGCCCAGGAAGACTCTGTCATGGCCCTTGTGTGAGCTGCCATGAGAGAACGCTGTGCTTGCAACACTGCGAGGCCCGCCCTCGTGCCTGAAGTCACTCTGCTCGAGGAGAAAGTCAGCACCTTAGCGTGCTGTGTGGCTCCCGGCACACCCAGCATGAAGCCATGCCTGGAAGTAAGGCCCTGGTTTGCCGTGCAGAAGCGGAGGCGTGCTGCACTTTCCAGGAGGCGGTGGCCTCTGCTCTGCATACCTTGAACGGCAGCACAGCCTTCTGGACACCTGGGAGGCTAGCCGGGGCGCCCTGTTCCCGGCAGGAACACTGAGTAACCAACCCCAGGCGCACCTGGCTCTGCTAAGCACCATCCAGGCCCGTAGCCCCTTAGAGCCCCTCTGTGCACGCCGAGCGTAGGGAAACGCACTGCCCTCTCTTTTGGAGCAGCTTGGTTTCCTCAGCACTCGCACACGTTCACGAACGCCGTTCTGCCACATCCCACATGGCGCGGAGGTCTTACGCGTTGCCCTAATCGGAGCTGCGCTCAGAGTAACCCTCGTCTTCGCATTCCATCCAGGACCTCCTGACTGAAGGCACCGTGCCTCCTAGAGGACGGCGGCTTGGGTTCTTACTGCAATTCAAGTCCTGTTCCTGCTTTGGCACTGCAGGCAGCCCCAGGCCCAGAGGAGCGGCTACGGCGTTCCTTGGTTGAGACAGTTCGCCGGATGCGGGACTCCCTCCTGCGATAAGTTGACTCGGGGAAGGAAACGCAGGGTAACCGGTGTCTCCTGGGACTCGTCAGAAACCACAGGGATGTACGCTGAGTGTGCCCATGAACACGGGGGCCTGCTGGAACTAGCCCTGCTTTCCCATTTTGAGGGCGGCCTTCATGCCTGCCTTGACGCTCCCTGACATTCCCGGCTCCCGACAGGCCAGTGAGCCCTGGAAGAGTGCTTCGGGGAAAATCATGAGTTTGCTCTCTCTAAACCAGGGGCTGCCGCGGCCGCGGTGGCGGTCCGCACGGCAGGCTCCAGAGCCAAAGGGAGCCTCAACGTGAGAACTGGCCTCCGGGTTAGGCCCTGAGTAGCCGTGCAGAAAGGGAGGCATGCAGCTCTTTCCGGGAGTTCTTAGTCGCTTTGCTTTCAAGGCAGTACACGCCCGGGGACTCCTAGGCCCCACGGGCGTGCAGCGTTTTCCCTCCAAGGTCCCTGAGTGCCTCCAGACACCTGTGGGCCGGCTGAGCAACGTCGAGGTCCATTGGTTGATTCCCTCGGAGGACCCCCGTGCGTGCCGAGTGCTGGGCAACCACACACTGCGCGTTCCTTGAGGAGCGCTACATCTCCAGAGCCCTCGAACGCCCTTCGGGACAACATGGCTGGTGGGTGCGAGGTGCCCAGGAAGACTCTGTCACGGCCCTTGTGTGAGCTGCCATGAGAGAACGCTGTGCTTGCAACACTGCGAGGCCCGCCCTCGTGCCTGAAGTCACTCTGCTCGAGGAGAAAGTCAGCACCTTAGCGTGCTGTGTGGCTCCCGGCACACCCAGCATGAAGCCATGCCTGGAAGTAAGGCCCTGGTTTGCCGTGCAGAAGCGGAGGCGTGCTGCACTTTCCAGGAGGCGGTGGCCTCTGCTCTGCATACCTTGAACGGCAGCACAGCCTTCTGGACACCTGGGAGGCTAGCCGGGGCGCCCTGTTCCCGGCAGGAACACTGAGTAACCAACCCCAGGCGCACCTGGCTCTGCTAAGCACCATCCAGGCCCGTAGCCCCTTAGAGCCCCTCTGTGCACGCCGAGCGTAGGGAAACGCACTGCCCTCTCTTTTGGAGCAGCTTGGTTTCCTCAGCACTCGCACACGTTCACGAACGCCGTTCTGCCACATCCCACATGGCGCGGAGGTCTTACGCGTTGCCCTAATCGGAGCTGCGCTCAGAGTAACCCTCGTCTTCGCATTCCATCCAGGACCTCCTGACTGAAGGCACCGTGCCTCCTAGAGGACGGCGGCTTGGGTTCTTACTGCAATTCAAGTCCTGTTCCTGCTTTGGCACTGCAGGCAGCCCCAGGCCCAGAGGAGCGGCTACGGCGTTCTTTGGTTGAGACAGTTCGACGGATGCGGGACTCCCTCCTGCGATAAGTTGACTCGGGGAAGGAAACGCAGGGTAACCGGTGTCTCCTGGGACTCGTCAGAAACCACAGGGATGTACGCTGAGTGTGCCCATGAACACGGGGGCCTGCTGGAACTAGCCCTGCTTTCCCATTTTGAGGGCGGCCTTCATGCCTGCCTTGACGCTCCCTGACATTCCCGGCTCCCGACAGGCCAGTGAGCCCTGGAAGAGTGCTTCGGGGAAAATCATGAGTTTGCTCTCTCTAAACCAGGGGCTTCCGCGGCCGCGGTGGCGGTCCGCACGGCAGGCTCCAGAGCCAAAGGGAGCCTCAACGTGAGAACTGGCCTCCGGGTTAGGCCCCGAGTAGCCGTGCAGAAAGGGAGGCATGCAGCTCTTTCCGGGAGTTCTTAGTCGCTTTGCTTTCAAGGCAGTACACGCCCGGGGACTCCTAGGCCCCACGGGCGTGCAGCGTTTTCCCTCCAAGGTCCCTGAGTGCCTCCAGACACCTGTGGGCCGGCTGAGCAACGTCGAGGTCCATTGGTTGATTCCCTCGGAGGACCCCCGTGCGTGCCGAGTGCTGGGCAACCACACACTGCGCGTTCCTTGAGGAGCGCTACATCTCCAGAGCCCTCGAACGCCCTTCGGGACAACATGGCTGGTGGGTGCGAGGTGCCCAGGAAGACTCTGTCATGGCCCTTGTGTGAGCTGCCATGAGAGAACGCTGTGCTTGCAACACTGCGAGGCCCGCCCTCGTGCCTGAAGTCACTCTGCTCGAGGAGAAAGTCAGCACCTTAGCGTGCTGTGTGGCTCCCGGCACACCCAGCATGAAGCCATGCCTGGAAGTAAGGCCCTGGTTTGCCGTGCAGAAGCGGAGGCGTGCTGCACTTTCCAGGAGGCGGTGGCCTCTGCTCTGCATACCTTGAACGGCAGCACAGCCTTCTGGACACCTGGGAGGCTAGCCGGGGCGCCCTGTTCCCGGCAGGAACACTGAGTAACCCCAGGCGCACCTGGCTCTGCTAAGCACCATCCAGGCCCGTAGCCCCTTAGAGCCCCTCTGTGCACGCCGAGCGTAGGGAAACGCACTGCCCTCTCTTTTGGAGCAGCTTGGTTTCCTCAGCACTCGCACACGTTCACGAACGCCGTTCTGCCACATCCCACATGGCGCGGAGGTCTTACGCGTTGCCCTAATCGGAGCTGCGCTCAGAGTAACCCTCGTCTTCGCATTCCATCCAGGACCTCCTGACTGAAGGCACCGTGCCTCCTAGAGGACGGCGGCTTGGGTTCTTACTGCAATTCAAGTCCTGTTCCTTCTTTGGCACTGCAGGCAGCCCCAGGCCCAGAGGAGCGGCTACGGCGTTCCTTGGTTGAGACAGTTCGCCGGATGCGGGACTCCCTCCTGCGATAAGTTGACTCGGGGAAGGAAACGCAGGGTAACCGGTGTCTCCTGGGACTCGTCAGAAACCACAGGGATGTACGCTGAGTGTGCCCATGAACACGGGGGCCTGCTGGAACTAGCCCTGCTTTCCCATTTTGAGGGCGGCCTTCATGCCTGCCTTGACGCTCCCTGACATTCCCGGCTCCCGACAGGCCAGTGAGCCCTGGAAGAGTGCTTCGGGGAAAATCATGAGTTTGCTCTCTCTAAACCAGGGGCTTCCGCGGCCGCGGTGGCGGTCCGCACGGCAGGCTCCAGAGCCAAAGGGAGCCTCAACGTGAGAACTGGCCTCCAGGTTAGGCCCTGAGTAGCCGTGCAGAAAGGGAGGCATGCAGCTCTTTCCGGGAGTTCTTAGTCGCTTTGCTTTCAAGGCAGTACACGCCCGGGGACTCCTAGGCCCCAGGGGCGTGCAGCGTTTTCCCTCCAAGGTCCCTGAGTGCCTCCAGACACCTGTGGGCCGGCTGAGCAACGTCGAGGTCCATTGGTTGATTCCCTCGGAGGACCCCCGTGCGTGCCGAGTGCTGGGCAACCACACACTGCGCGTTCCTTGAGGAGCGCTACATCTCCAGAGCCCTCGAACGCCCTTCGGGACAACATGGCTGGTGGGTGCGAGGTGCCCAGGAAGACTCTGTCATGGCCCTTGTGTGAGCTGCCATGAGAGAACGCTGTGCTTGCAACACTGCGAGGCCCGCCCTCGTGCCTGAAGTCACTCTGCTCGAGGAGAAAGTCAGCACCTTAGCGTGCTGTGTGGCTCCCGGCACACCCAGCATGAAGCCATGCCTGGAAGTAAGGCCCTGGTTTGCCGTGCAGAAGCGGAGGCGTGCTGCACTTTCCAGGAGGCGGTGGCCTCTGCTCTGCATACCTTGAACGGCAGCACAGCCTTCTGGACACCTGGGAGGCTAGCCGGGGCGCCCTGTTCCCGGCAGGAACACTGAGTAACCAACCCCAGGCGCACCTGGCTCTGCTAAGCACCATCCAGGCCCGTAGCCCCTTAGAGCCCCTCTGTGCACGCCGAGCGTAGGGAAACGCACTGCCCTCTCTTTTGGAGCAGCTTGGTTTCCTCAGCACTCGCACACGTTCACGAACGCCGTTCTGCCACATCCCACATGGCGCGGAGGTCTTACGCGTTGCCCTAATCGGAGCTGCGCTCAGAGTAACCCTCGTCTTCGCATTCCATCCAGGACCTCCTGACTGAAGGCACCGTGCCTCCTAGAGGACGGCGGCTTGGGTTCTTACTGCAATTCAAGTCCTGTTCCTTCTTTGGCACTGCAGGCAGCCCCAGGCCCAGAGGAGCGGCTACGGCGTTCCTTGGTTGAGACAGTTCGCTGGATGCGGGACTCCCTCCTGCGATAAGTTGACTCGGGGAAGGAAACGCAGGGTAACCGGTGTCTCCTGGGACTCGTCAGAAACCACAGGGATGTACGCTGAGTGTGCCCATGAACACGGGGGCCTGCTGGAACTAGCCCTGCTTTCCCATTTTGAGGGCGGCATTCATGCCTGCCTTGACGCTCCCTGACATTCCCGGCTCCCGACAGGCCAGTGAGCCCTGGAAGAGTGCTTCGGGGAAAATCATGAGTTTGCTCTCTCTAAACCAGGGGCTGCCGCGGCCGCGGTGGCGGTCCGCACGGCATGCTCCAGAGCCAAAGGGAGCCTCAACGTGAGAACTGGCCTCCAGGTTAGGCCCTGAGTAGCCGTGCAGAAAGGGAGGCATGCAGCTCTTTCCGGGAGTTCTTAGTCGCTTTGCTTTCAAGGCAGTACACGCCCGGGGACTCCTAGGCCCCAGGGGCGTGCAGCGTTTTCCCTCCAAGGTCCCTGAGTGCCTCCAGACACCTGTGGGCCGGCTGAGCAACGTCGAGGTCCATTGGTTGATTCCCTCGGAGGACCCCCGTGCGTGCCGAGTGCTGGGCAACCACACACTGCGCGTTCCTTGAGGAGCGCTACCTCTCCAGAGCCCTCGAACGCCCTTCGGGACAACATGGCTGGTGGGTGCGAGGTGCCCAGGAAGACTCTGTCATGGCCCTTGTGTGAGCTGCCATGAGAGAACGCTGTGCTTGCAACACTGCGAGGCCCGCCCTCGTGCCTGAAGTCACTCTGCTCGAGGAGAAAGTCAGCACCTTAGCGTGCTGTGTGGCTCCCGGCACACCCAGCATGAAGCCATGCCTGGAAGTAAGGCCCTGGTTTGCCGTGCAGAAGCGGAGGCGTGCTGCACTTTCCAGGAGGCGGTGGCCTCTGCTCTGCATACCTTGAACGGCAGCACAGCCTTCTGGACACCTGGGAGGCTAGCCGGGGCGCCCTGTTCCCAGCAGGAACACTGAGTAACCGCAGGCGCACCTGGCTCTGCTAAGCACCATCCAGGCCCGTAGCCCCTTAGAGCCCCTCTGTGCACGCCGAGCGTAGGGAAACGCACTGCCCTCTCTTTTGGAGCAGCTTGGTTTCCTCAGCACTCGCACACGTTCACGAACGCCGTTCTGCCACATCCCACATGGCGCGGAGGTCTTACGCGTTGCCCTAATCGGAGCTGCGCTCAGAGTAACCCTCGTCTTCGCATTCCATCCAGGACCTCCTGACTGAAGGCACCGTGCCTCCTAGAGGACGGCGGCTTGGGTTCTTACTGCAATTCAAGTCCTGTTCCTGCTTTGGCACTGCAGGCAGCCCCAGGCCCAGAGGAGCGGCTACGGCGTTCCTTGGTTGAGACAGTTCGCTGGATGCGGGACTCCCTCCTGCGATAAGTTGACTCGGGGAAGGAAACGCAGGGTAACCGGTGTCTCCTGGGACTCGTCAGAAACCACAGGGATGTACGCTGAGTGTGCCCATGAACACGGGGGCCTGCTGGAACTAGCCCTGCTTTCCCATTTTGAGGGCGGCCTTCATGCCTGCCTTGACGCTCCCTGACATTCCCGGCTCCCGACAGGCCAGTGAGCCCTGGAAGAGTGCTTCGGGGAAAATCATGAGTTTGCTCTCTCTAAACCAGGGGCTGCCGCGGCCGCGGTGGCGGTCCGCACGGCAGGCTCCAGAGCCAAAGGGAGCCTCAACGTGAGAACTGGCCTCCGGGTTAGGCCCTGAGTAGCCGTGCAGAAAGGGAGGCATGCAGCTCTTTCCGGGAGTTCTTAGTCGCTTTGCTTTCAAGGCAGTACACGCCCGGGGACTCCTAGGCCCCACGGGCGTGCAGCGTTTTCCCTCCAAGGTCCCTGAGTGCCTCCAGACACCTGTGGGCCGGCTGAGCAACGTCGAGGTCCATTGGTTGATTCCCTCGGAGGACCCCCGTGCGTGCCGAGTGCTGGGCAACCACACACTGCGCGTTCCTTGAGGAGCGCTACATCTCCAGAGCCCTCGAACGCCCTTCGGGACAACATGGCTGGTGGGTGCGAGGTGCCCAGGAAGACTCTGTCATGGCCCTTGTGTGAGCTGCCATGAGAGAACGCTGTGCTTGCAACACTGCGAGGCCCGCCCTCGTGCCTGAAGTCACTCTGCTCGAGGAGAAAGTCAGCACCTTAGCGTGCTGTGTGGCTCCCGGCACACCCAGCATGAAGCCATGCCTGGAAGTAAGGCCCTGGTTTGCCGTGCAGAAGCGGAGGCGTGCTGCACTTTCCAGGAGGCGGTGGCCTCTGCTCTGCATACCTTGAACGGCAGCACAGCCTTCTGGACACCTGGGAGGCTAGCCGGGGCGCCCTGTTCCCGGCAGGAACACTGAGTAACCAACCCCAGGCGCACCTGGCTCTGCTAAGCACCATCCAGGCCCGTAGCCCCTTAGAGCCCCTCTGTGCACGCCGAGCGTAGGGAAACGCACTGCCCTCTCTTTTGGAGCAGCTTGGTTTCCTCAGCACTCGCACACGTTCACGAACGCCGTTCTGCCACATCCCACATGGCGCGGAGGTCTTACGCGTTGCCCTAATCGGAGCTGCGCTCAGAGTAACCCTCGTCTTCGCATTCCATCCAGGACCTCCTGACTGAAGGCACCGTGCCTCCTAGAGGACGGCGGCTTGGGTTCTTACTGCAATTCAAGTCCTGTTCCTGCTTTGGCACTGCAGGCAGCCCCAGGCCCAGAGGAGCGGCTACGGCGTTCTTTGGTTGAGACAGTTCGCCGGATGCGGGACTCCCTCCTGCGATAAGTTGACTCGGGGAAGGAAACGCAGGGTAACCGGTGTCTCCTGGGACTCGTCAGAAACCACAGGGATGTACGCTGAGTGTGCCCATGAACACGGGGGCCTGCTGGAACTAGCCCTGCTTTCCCATTTTGAGGGCGGCATTCATGCCTGCCTTGACGCTCCCTGACATTCCCGGCTCCCGACAGGCCAGTGAGCCCTGGAAGAGTGCTTCGGGGAAAATCATGAGTTTGCTCTCTCTAAACCAGGGGCTTCCGCGGCCGCGGTGGCGGTCCGCACGGCAGGCTCCAGAGCCAAAGGGAGCCTCAACGTGAGAACTGGCCTCCGGGTTAGGCCCTGAGTAGCCGTGCAGAAAGGGAGGCATGCAGCTCTTTCCGGGAGTTCTTAGTCGCTTTGCTTTCAAGGCAGTACACGCCCGGGGACTCCTAGGCCCCACGGGCGTGCAGCGTTTTCCCTCCAAGGTCCCTGAGTGCCTCCAGACACCTGTGGGCCGGCTGAGCAACGTCGAGGTCCATTGGTTGATTCCCTCGGAGGACCCCCGTGCGTGCCGAGTGCTGGGCAACCACACACTGCGCGTTCCTTGAGGAGCGCTACATCTCCAGAGCCCTCGAACGCCCTTCGGGACAACATGGCTGGTGGGTGCGAGGTGCCCAGGAAGACTCTGTCACGGCCCTTGTGTGAGCTGCCATGAGAGAACGCTGTGCTTGCAACACTGCGAGGCCCGCCCTCGTGCCTGAAGTCACTCTGCTCGAGGAGAAAGTCAGCACCTTAGCGTGCTGTGTGGCTCCCGGCACACCCAGCATGAAGCCATGCCTGGAAGTAAGGCCCTGGTTTGCCGTGCAGAAGCGGAGGCGTGCTGCACTTTCCAGGAGGCGGTGGCCTCTGCTCTGCATACCTTGAACGGCAGCACAGCCTTCTGGACACCTGGGAGGCTAGCCGGGGCACCCTGTTCCCGGCAGGAACACTGAGTAACCAACCCCAGGCGCACCTGGCTCTGCTAAGCACCATCCAGGCCCGTAGCCCCTTAGAGCCCCTCTGTGCACGCCGAGCGTAGGGAAACGCACTGCCCTCTCTTTTGGAGCAGCTTGGTTTCCTCAGCACTCGCACACGTTCACGAACGCCGTTCTGCCACATCCCACATGGCGCGGAGGTCTTACGCGTTGCCCTAATCGGAGCTGCGCTCAGAGTAACCCTCGTCTTCGCATTCCATCCAGGACCTCCTGACTGAAGGCACCGTGCCTCCTAGAGGACGGCGGCTTGGGTTCTTACTGCAATTCAAGTCCTGTTCCTTCTTTGGCACTGCAGGCAGCCCCAGGCCCAGAGGAGCGGCTACGGCGTTCCTTGGTTGAGACAGTTCGCTGGATGCGGGACTCCCTCCTGCGATAAGTTGACTCGGGGAAGGAAACGCAGGGTAACCGGTGTCTCCTGGGACTCGTCAGAAACCACAGGGATGTACGCTGAGTGTGCCCATGAACACGGGGGCCTGCTGGAACTAGCCCTGCTTTCCCATTTTGAGGGCGGCATTCATGCCTGCCTTGACGCTCCCTGACATTCCCGGCTCCCGACAGGCCAGTGAGCCCTGGAAGAGTGCTTCGGGGAAAATCATGAGTTTGCTCTCTCTAAACCAGGGGCTGCCGCGGCCGCGGTGGCGGTCCGCACGGCAGGCTCCAGAGCCAAAGGGAGCCTCAACGTGAGAACTGGCCTCCAGGTTAGGCCCTGAGTAGCCGTGCAGAAAGGGAGGCATGCAGCTCTTTCCGGGAGTTCTTAGTCGCTTTGCTTTCAAGGCAGTACACGCCCGGGGACTCCTAGGCCCCAGGGGCGTGCAGCGTTTTCCCTCCAAGGTCCCTGAGTGCCTCCAGACACCTGTGGGCCGGCTGAGCAACGTCGAGGTCCATTGGTTGATTCCCTCGGAGGACCCCCATGCGTGCCGAGTGCTGGGCAACCACACACTGCGCGTTCCTTGAGGAGCGCTACCTCTCCAGAGCCCTCGAACGCCCTTCGGGACAACATGGCTGGTGGGTGCGAGGTGCCCAGGAAGACTCTGTCATGGCCCTTGTGTGAGCTGCCATGAGAGAACGCTGTGCTTGCAACACTGCGAGGCCCGCCCTCGTGCCTGAAGTCACTCTGCTCGAGGAGAAAGTCAGCACCTTAGCGTGCTGTGTGGCTCCCGGCACACCCAGCATGAAGCCATGCCTGGAAGTAAGGCCCTGGTTTGCCGTGCAGAAGCGGAGGCGTGCTGCACTTTCCAGGAGGCGGTGGCCTCTGCTCTGCATACCTTGAACGGCAGCACAGCCTTCTGGACACCTGGGAGGCTAGCCGGGGCGCCCTGTTCCCAGCAGGAACACTGAGTAACCGCAGGCGCACCTGGCTCTGCTAAGCACCATCCAGGCCCGTAGCCCCTTAGAGCCCCTCTGTGCACGCCGAGCGTAGGGAAACGCACTGCCCTCTCTTTTGGAGCAGCTTGGTTTCCTCAGCACTCGCACACGTTCACGAACGCCGTTCTGCCACATCCCACATGGCGCGGAGGTCTTACGCGTTGCCCTAATCGGAGCTGCGCTCAGAGTAACCCTCGTCTTCGCATTCCATCCAGGACCTCCTGACTGAAGGCACCGTGCCTCCTAGAGGACGGCGGCTTGGGTTCTTACTGCAATTCAAGTCCTGTTCCTTCTTTGGCACTGCAGGCAGCCCCAGGCCCAGAGGAGCGGCTACGGCGTTCCTTGGTTGAGACAGTTCGCCGGATGCGGGACTCCCTCCTGCGATAAGTTGACTCGGGGAAGGAAACGCAGGGTAACCGGTGTCTCCTGGGACTCGTCAGAAACCACAGGGATGTACGCTGAGTGTGCCCATGAACACGGGGGCCTGCTGGAACTAGCCCTGCTTTCCCATTTTGAGGGCGGCATTCATGCCTGCCTTGACGCTCCCTGACATTCCCGGCTCCCGACAGGCCAGTGAGCCCTGGAAGAGTGCTTCGGGGAAAATCATGAGTTTGCTCTCTCTAAACCAGGGGCTTCCGCGGCCGCGGTGGCGGTCCGCACGGCAGGCTCCAGAGCCAAAGGGAGCCTCAACGTGAGAACTGGCCTCCGGGTTAGGCCCTGAGTAGCCGTGCAGAAAGGGAGGCATGCAGCTCTTTCCGGGAGTTCTTAGTCGCTTTGCTTTCAAGGCAGTACACGCCCGGGGACTCCTAGGCCCCAGGGGCGTGCAGCGTTTTCCCTCCAAGGTCCCTGAGTGCCTCCAGACACCTGTGGGCCGGCTGAGCAACGTCGAGGTCCATTGGTTGATTCCCTCGGAGGACCCCCGTGCGTGCCGAGTGCTGGGCAACCACACACTGCGCGTTCCTTGAGGAGCGCTACATCTCCAGAGCCCTCGAACGCCCTTCGGGACAACATGGCTGGTGGGTGCGAGGTGCCCAGGAAGACTCTGTCACGGCCCTTGTGTGAGCTGCCATGAGAGAACGCTGTGCTTGCAACACTGCGAGGCCCACCCTCGTGCCTGAAGTCACTCTGCTCGAGGAGAAAGTCAGCACCTTAGCGTGCTGTGTGGCTCCCGGCACACCCAGCATGAAGCCATGCCTGGAAGTAAGGCCCTGGTTTGCCGTGCAGAAGCGGAGGCGTGCTGCACTTTCCAGGAGGCGGTGGCCTCTGCTCTGCATACCTTGAACGGCAGCACAGCCTTCTGGACACCTGGGAGGCTAGCCGGGGCGCCCTGTTCCCGGCAGGAACACTGAGTAACCCCAGGCGCACCTGGCTCTGCTAAGCACCATCCAGGCCCGTAGCCCCTTAGAGCCCCTCTGTGCACGCCGAGCGTAGGGAAACGCACTGCCCTCTCTTTTGGAGCAGCTTGGTTTCCTCAGCACTCGCACACGTTCACGAACGCCGTTCTGCCACATCCCACATGGCGCGGAGGTCTTACGCGTTGCCCTAATCGGAGCTGCGCTCAGAGTAACCCTCGTCTTCGCATTCCATCCAGGACCTCCTGACTGAAGGCACCGTGCCTCCTAGAGGACGGCGGCTTGGGTTCTTACTGCAATTCAAGTCCTGTTCCTTCTTTGGCACTGCAGGCAGCCCCAGGCCCAGAGGAGCGGCTACGGCGTTCCTTGGTTGAGACAGTTCGCCGGATGCGGGACTCCCTCCTGCGATAAGTTGACTCGGGGAAGGAAACGCAGGGTAACCGGTGTCTCCTGGGACTCGTCAGAAACCACAGGGATGTACGCTGAGTGTGCCCATGAACACGGGGGCCTGCTGGAACTAGCCCTGCTTTCCCATTTTGAGGGCGGCCTTCATGCCTGCCTTGACGCTCCCTGACATTCCCGGCTCCCGACAGGCCAGTGAGCCCTGGAAGAGTGCTTCGGGGAAAATCATGAGTTTGCTCTCTCTAAACCAGGGGCTTCCGCGGCCGTGGTGGCGGTCCGCACGGCAGGCTCCAGAGCCAAAGGGAGCCTCAACGTGAGAACTGGCCTCCAGGTTAGGCCCCGAGTAGCCGTGCAGAAAGGGAGGCATGCAGCTCTTTCCGGGAGTTCTTAGTCGCTTTGCTTTCAAGGCAGTACACGCCCGGGGACTCCTAGGCCCCACGGGCGTGCAGCGTTTTCCCTCCAAGGTCCCTGAGTGCCTCCAGACACCTGTGGGCCGGCTGAGCAACGTCGAGGTCCATTGGTTGATTCCCTCGGAGGACCCCCGTGCGTGCCGAGTGCTGGGCAACCACACACTGCGCGTTCCTTGAGGAGCGCTACATCTCCAGAGCCCTCGAACGCCCTTCGGGACAACATGGCTGGTGGGTGCGAGGTGCCCAGGAAGACTCTGTCATGGCCCTTGTGTGAGCTGCCATGAGAGAACGCTGTGCTTGCAACACTGCGAGGCCCGCCCTCGTGCCTGAAGTCACTCTGCTCGAGGAGAAAGTCAGCACCTTAGCGTGCTGTGTGGCTCCCGGCACACCCAGCATGAAGCCATGCCTGGAAGTAAGGCCCTGGTTTGCCGTGCAGAAGCGGAGGCGTGCTGCACTTTCCAGGAGGCGGTGGCCTCTGCTCTGCATACCTTGAACGGCAGCACAGCCTTCTGGACACCTGGGAGGCTAGCCGGGGCGCCCTGTTCCCGGCAGGAACACTGAGTAACCCCAGGCGCACCTGGCTCTGCTAAGCACCATCCAGGCCCGTAGCCCCTTAGAGCCCCTCTGTGCACGCCGAGCGTAGGGAAACGCACTGCCCTCTCTTTTGGAGCAGCTTGGTTTCCTCAGCACTCGCACACGTTCACGAACGCCGTTCTGCCACATCCCACATGGCGCGGAGGTCTTACGCGTTGCCCTAATCGGAGCTGCGCTCAGAGTAACCCTCGTCTTCGCATTCCATCCAGGACCTCCTGACTGAAGGCACCGTGCCTCCTAGAGGACGGCGGCTTGGGTTCTTACTGCAATTCAAGTCCTGTTCCTTCTTTGGCACTGCAGGCAGCCCCAGGCCCAGAGGAGCGGCTACGGCGTTCCTTGGTTGAGACAGTTCGCCGGATGCGGGACTCCCTCCTGCGATAAGTTGACTCGGGGAAGGAAACGCAGGGTAACCGGTGTCTCCTGGGACTCGTCAGAAACCACAGGGATGTACGCTGAGTGTGCCCATGAACACGGGGGCCTGCTGGAACTAGCCCTGCTTTCCCATTTTGAGGGCGGCATTCATGCCTGCCTTGACGCTCCCTGACATTCCCGGCTCCCGACAGGCCACTGAGCCCTGGAAGAGTGCTTCGGGGAAAATCATGAGTTTGCTCTCTCTAAACCAGGGGCTGCCGCGGCCGCGGTGGCGGTCCGCACGGCAGGCTCCAGAGCCAAAGGGAGCCTCAACGTGAGAACTGGCCTCCGGGTTAGGCCCTGAGTAGCCGTGCAGAAAGGGAGGCATGCAGCTCTTTCCGGGAGTTCTTAGTCGCTTTGCTTTCAAGGCAGTACACGCCCGGGGACTCCTAGGCCCCAGGGGCGTGCAGCGTTTTCCCTCCAAGGTCCCTGAGTGCCTCCAGACACCTGTGGGCCGGCTGAGCAACGTCGAGTTCCATTGGTTGATTCCCTCGGAGGACCCCCGTGCGTGCCGAGTGCTGGGCAACCACACACTGCGCGTTCCTTGAGGAGCGCTACCTCTCCAGAGCCCTCGAACGCCCTTCGGGACAACATGGCTGGTGGGTGCGAGGTGCCCAGGAAGACTCTGTCATGGCCCTTGTGTGAGCTGCCATGAGAGAACGCTGTGCTTGCAACACTGCGAGGCCCGCCCTCGTGCCTGAAGTCACTCTGCTCGAGGAGAAAGTCAGCACCTTAGCGTGCTGTGTGGCTCCCGGCACACCCAGCATGAAGCCATGCCTGGAAGTAAGGCCCTGGTTTGCCGTGCAGAAGCGGAGGCGTGCTGCACTTTCCAGGAGGCGGTGGCCTCTGCTCTGCATACCTTGAACGGCAGCACAGCCTTCTGGACACCTGGGAGGCTAGCCGGGGCGCCCTGTTCCCGGCAGGAACACTGAGTAACCAACCCCAGGCGCACCTGGCTCTGCTAAGCACCATCCAGGCCCGTAGCCCCTTAGAGCCCCTCTGTGCACGCCGAGCGTAGGGAAACGCACTGCCCTCTCTTTTGGAGCAGCTTGGTTTCCTCAGCACTCGCACACGTTCACGAACGCCGTTCTGCCACATCCCACATGGCGCGGAGGTCTTACGCGTTGCCCTAATCGGAGCTGCGCTCAGAGTAACCCTCGTCTTCGCATTCCATCCAGGACCTCCTGACTGAAGGCACCGTGCCTCCTAGAGGACGGCGGCTTGGGTTCTTACTGCAATTCAATCCTGTTCCTTCTTTGGCACTGCAGGCAGCCCCAGGCCCAGAGGAGCGGCTACGACGTTCCTTGGTTGAGACAGTTCGCCGGATGCGGGACTCCCTCCTGCGATAAGTTGACTCGGGGAAGGAAACGCAGGGTAACCGGTGTCTCCTGGGACTCGTCAGAAACCACAGGGATGTACGCTGAGTGTGCCCATGAACACGGGGGCCTGCTGGAACTAGCCCTGCTTTCCCATTTTGAGGGCGGCATTCATGCCTGCCTTGATGCTCCCTGACATTCCCGGCTCCCGACAGGCCAGTGAGCCCTGGAAGAGTGCTTCGGGGAAAATCATGAGTTTGCTCTCTCTAAACCAGGGGCTTCCGCGGCCGCGGTGGCGGTCCGCACGGCAGGCTCCAGAGCCAAAGGGAGCCTCAACGTGAGAACTGGCCTCCGGGTTAGGCCCTGAGTAGCCGTGCAGAAAGGGAGGCATGCAGCTCTTTCCGGGAGTTCTTAGTCGCTTTGCTTTCAAGGCAGTACACGCCCGGGGACTCCTAGGCCCCACGGGCGTGCAGCGTTTTCCCTCCAAGGTCCCTGAGTGCCTCCAGACACCTGTGGGCCGGCTGAGCAACGTCGAGGTCCATTGGTTGATTCCCTCGGAGGACCCCCGTGCGTGCCGAGTGCTGGGCAACCACACACTGCGCGTTCCTTGAGGAGCGCTACATCTCCAGAGCCCTCGAACGCCCTTCGGGACAACATGGCTGGTGGGTGCGAGGTGCCCAGGAAGACTCTGTCACGGCCCTTGTGTGAGCTGCCATGAGAGAACGCTGTGCTTGCAACACTGCGAGGCCCGCCCTCGTGCCTGAAGTCACTCTGCTCGAGGAGAAAGTCAGCACCTTAGCGTGCTGTGTGGCTCCCGGCACACCCAGCATGAAGCCATGCCTGGAAGTAAGGCCCTGGTTTGCCGTGCAGAAGCGGAGGCGTGCTGCACTTTCCAGGAGGCGGTGGCCTCTGCTCTGCATACCTTGAACGGCAGCACAGCCTTCTGGACACCTGGGAGGCTAGCCGGGGCGCCCTGTTCCCGGCAGGAACACTGAGTAACCCCAGGCGCACCTGGCTCTGCTAAGCACCATCCAGGCCCGTAGCCCCTTAGAGCCCCTCTGTGCACGCCGAGCGTAGGGAAACGCACTGCCCTCTCTTTTGGAGCAGCTTGGTTTCCTCAGCACTCGCACACGTTCACGAACGCCGTTCTGCCACATCCCACATGGCGCGGAGGTCTTACGCGTTGCCCTAATCGGAGCTGCGCTCAGAGTAACCCTCGTCTTCGCATTCCATCCAGGACCTCCTGACTGAAGGCACCGTGCCTCCTAGAGGACGGCGGCTTGGGTTCTTACTGCAATTCAAGTCCTGTTCCTTCTTTGGCACTGCAGGCAGCCCCAGGCCCAGAGGAGCGGCTACGGCGTTCCTTGGTTGAGACAGTTCGCTGGATGCGGGACTCCCTCCTGCGATAAGTTGACTCGGGGAAGGAAACGCAGGGTAACCGGTGTCTCCTGGGACTCGTCAGAAACCACAGGGATGTACGCTGAGTGTGCCCATGAACACGGGGGCCTGCTGGAACTAGCCCTGCTTTCCCATTTTGAGGGCGGCATTCATGCCTGCCTTGACGCTCCCTGACATTCCCGGCTCCCGACAGGCCAGTGAGCCCTGGAAGAGTGCTTCGGGGAAAATCATGAGTTTGCTCTCTCTAAACCAGGGGCTGCCGCGGCCGCGGTGGCGGTCCGCACGGCAGGCTCCAGAGCCAAAGGGAGCCTCAACGTGAGAACTGGCCTCCAGGTTAGGCCCTGAGTAGCCGTGCAGAAAGGGAGGCATGCAGCTCTTTCCGGGAGTTCTTAGTCGCTTTGCTTTCAAGGCAGTACACGCCCGGGGACTCCTAGGCCCCAGGGGCGTGCAGCGTTTTCCCTCCAAGGTCCCTGAGTGCCTCCAGACACCTGTGGGCCGGCTGAGCAACGTCGAGGTCCATTGGTTGATTCCCTCGGAGGACCCCCGTGCGTGCCGAGTGCTGGGCAACCACACACTGCGCGTTCCTTGAGGAGCGCTACATCTCCAGAGCCCTCGAACGCCCTTCGGGACAACATGGCTGGTGGGTGCGAGGTGCCCAGGAAGACTCTGTCACGGCCCTTGTGTGAGCTGCCATGAGAGAACGCTGTGCTTGCAACACTGCGAGGCCCGCCCTCGTGCCTGAAGTCACTCTGCTCGAGGAGAAAGTCAGCACCTTAGCGTGCTGTGTGGCTCCCGGCACACCCAGCATGAAGCCATGCCTGGAAGTAAGGCCCTGGTTTGCCGTGCAGAAGCGGAGGCGTGCTGCACTTTCCAGGAGGCGGTGGCCTCTGCTCTGCATACCTTGAACGGCAGCACAGCCTTCTGGACACCTGGGAGGCTAGCCGGGGCGCCCTGTTCCCGGCAGGAACACTGAGTAACCCCAGGCGCACCTGGCTCTGCTAAGCACCATCCAGGCCCGTAGCCCCTTAGAGCCCCTCTGTGCACGCCGAGCGTAGGGAAACGCACTGCCCTCTCTTTTGGAGCAGCTTGGTTTCCTCAGCACTCGCACACGTTCACGAACGCCGTTCTGCCACATCCCACATGGCGCGGAGGTCTTACGCGTTGCCCTAATCGGAGCTGCGCTCAGAGTAACCCTCGTCTTCGCATTCCATCCAGGACCTCCTGACTGAAGGCACCGTGCCTCCTAGAGGACGGCGGCTTGGGTTCTTACTGCAATTCAAGTCCTGTTCCTTCTTTGGCACTGCAGGCAGCCCCAGGCCCAGAGGATCGGCTACGGCGTTCCTTGGTTGAGACAGTTCGCTGGATGCGGGACTCCCTCCTGCGATAAGTTGACTCGGGGAAGGAAACGCAGGGTAACCGGTGTCTCCTGGGACTCGTCAGAAACCACAGGGATGTACGCCGAGTGTGCCCATGAACACGGGGGCCTGCTGGAACTAGCCCTGCTTTCCCATTTTGAGGGCGGCATTCATGCCTGCCTTGACGCTCCCTGACATTCCCGGCTCCCGACAGGCCAGTGAGCCCTGGAAGAGTGCTTCGGGGAAAATCATGAGTTTGCTCTCTCTAAACCAGGGGCTTCCGCGGCCGCGGTGGCGGTCCGCACGGCAGGCTCCAGAGCCAAAGGGAGCCTCAACGTGAGAACTGGCCTCCAGGTTAGGCCCTGAGTAGCCGTGCAGAAAGGGAGGCATGCAGCTCTTTCCGGGAGTTCTTAGTCGCTTTGCTTTCAAGGCAGTACACGCCCGGGGACTCCTAGGCCCCACGGGCGTGCAGCGTTTTCCCTCCAAGGTCCCTGAGTGCCTCCAGACACCTGTGGGCCGGCTGAGCAACGTCGAGGTCCATTGGTTGATTCCCTCGGAGGACCCCCGTGCGTGCCGAGTGCCGGGCAACCACACACTGCGCGTTCCTTGAGGAGCGCTACCTCTCCAGAGCCCTCGAACGCCCTTCGGGACAACATGGCTGGTGGGTGCGAGGTGCCCAGGAAGACTCTGTCATGGCCCTTGTGTGAGCTGCCATGAGAGAACGCTGTGCTTGCAACACTGCGAGGCCCGCCCTCGTGCCTGAAGTCACTCTGCTCGAGGAGAAAGTCAGCACCTTAGCGTGCTGTGTGGCTCCCGGCACACCCAGCATGAAGCCATGCCTGGAAGTAAGGCCCTGGTTTGCCGTGCAGAAGCGGAGGCGTGCTGCACTTTCCAGGAGGCGGTGGCCTCTGCTCTGCATACCTTGAACGGCAGCACAGCCTTCTGGACACCTGGGAGGCTAGCCGGGGCGCCCTGTTCCCGGCAGGAACACTGAGTAACCCCAGGCGCACCTGGCTCTGCTAAGCACCATCCAGGCCCGTAGCCCCTTAGAGCCCCTCTGTGCACGCCGAGCGTAGGGAAACGCACTGCCCTCTCTTTTGGAGCAGCTTGGTTTCCTCAGCACTCGCACACGTTCACGAACGCCGTTCTGCCACATCCCACATGGCGCGGAGGTCTTACGCGTTGCCCTAATCGGAGCTGCGCTCAGAGTAACCCTCGTCTTCGCATTCCATCCAGGACCTCCTGACTGAAGGCACCGTGCCTCCTAGAGGACGGCGGCTTGGGTTCTTACTGCAATTCAAGTCCTGTTCCTTCTTTGGCACTGCAGGCAGCCCCAGGCCCAGAGGAGCGGCTACGGCGTTCCTTGGTTGAGACAGTTCGCCGGATGCGGGACTCCCTCCTGCGATAAGTTGACTCGGGGAAGGAAACGCAGGGTAACCGGTGTCTCCTGGGACTCGTCAGAAACCACAGGGATGTACGCTGAGTGTGCCCATGAACACGGGGGCCTGCTGGAACTAGCCCTGCTTTCCCATTTTGAGGGCGGCATTCATGCCTGCCTTGACGCTCCCTGACATTCCCGGCTCCCGACAGGCCAGTGAGCCCTGGAAGAGTGCTTCGGGGAAAATCATGAGTTTGCTCTCTCTAAACCAGGGGCTGCCGCGGCCGCGGTGGCGGTCCGCACGGCAGGCTCCAGAGCCAAAGGGAGCCTCAACGTGAGAACTGGCCTCCAGGTTAGGCCCTGAGTAGCCGTGCAGAAAGGGAGGCATGCAGCTCTTTCCGGGAGTTCTTAGTCGCTTTGCTTTCAAGGCAGTACACGCCCGGGGACTCCTAGGCCCCACGGGCGTGCAGCGTTTTCCCTCCAAGGTCCCTGAGTGCCTCCAGACACCTGTGGGCCGGCTGAGCAACGTCGAGGTCCATTGGTTGATTCCCTCGGAGGACCCCCGTGCGTGCCGAGTGCTGGGCAACCACACACTGCGCGTTCCTTGAGGAGCGCTACCTCTCCAGAGCCCTCGAACGCCCTTCGGGACAACATGGCTGGTGGGTGCGAGGTGCCCAGGAAGACTCTGTCATGGCCCTTGTGTGAGCTGCCATGAGAGAACGCTGTGCTTGCAACACTGCGAGGCCCGCCCTCGTGCCTGAAGTCACTCTGCTCGAGGAGAAAGTCAGCACCTTAGCGTGCTGTGTGGCTCCCGGCACACCCAGCATGAAGCCATGCCTGGAAGTAAGGCCCTGGTTTGCCGTGCAGAAGCGGAGGCGTGCTGCACTTTCCAGGAGGCGGTGGCCTCTGCTCTGCATACCTTGAACGGCAGCACAGCCTTCTGGACACCTGGGAGGCTAGCCGGGGCGCCCTGTTCCCGGCAGGAACACTGAGTAACCCCAGGCGCACCTGGCTCTGCTAAGCACCATCCAGGCCCGTAGCCCCTTAGAGCCCCTCTGTGCACGCCGAGCGTAGGGAAACGCACTGCCCTCTCTTTTGGATCAGCTTGGTTTCCTCAGCACTCGCACACGTTCACGAACGCCGTTCTGCCACATCCCACATGGCGCGGAGGTCTTACGCGTTGCCCTAATCGGAGCTGCGCTCAGAGTAACCCTCGTCTTCGCATTCCATCCAGGACCTCCTGACTGAAGGCACCGTGCCTCCTAGAGGACGGCGGCTTGGGTTCTTACTGCAATTCAAGTCCTGTTCCTTCTTTGGCACTGCAGGCAGCCCCAGGCCCAGAGGAGCGGCTACGGCGTTCCTTGGTTGAGACACTTCGCTGGATGCGGGACTCCCTCCTGCGATAAGTTGACTCGGGGAAGGAAACGCAGGGTAACCGGTGTCTCCTGGGACTCGTCAGAAACCACAGGGATGTACGCTGAGTGTGCCCATGAACACGGGGGCCTGCTGGAACTAGCCCTGCTTTCCCATTTTGAGGGCGGCCTTCATGCCTGCCTTGACGCTCCCTGACATTCCCGGCTCCCGACAGGCCAGTGAGCCCTGGAAGAGTGCTTCGGGGAAAATCATGAGTTTGCTCTCTCTAAACCAGGGGCTGCCGCGGCCGCGGTGGCGGTCCGCACGGCAGGCTCCAGAGCCAAAGGGAGCCTCAACGTGAGAACTGGCCTCCAGGTTAGGCCCTGAGTAGCCGTGCAGAAAGGGAGGCATGCAGCTCTTTCCGGGAGTTCTTAGTCGCTTTGCTTTCAAGGCAGTACACGCCCGGGGACTCCTAGGCCCCAGGGGCGTGCAGCGTTTTCCCTCCAAGGTCCCTGAGTGCCTCCAGACACCTGTGGGCCGGCTGAGCAACATCGAGGTCCATTGGTTGATTCCCTCGGAGGACCCCCGTGCGTGCCGAGTCCTGGGCAACCACACACTGCGCGTTCCTTGAGGAGCGCTACCTCTCCAGAGCCCTCGAACGCCCTTCGGGACAACATGGCTGGTGGGTGCGAGGTGCCCAGGAAGACTCTGTCACGGCCCTTGTGTGAGCTGCCATGAGAGAACGCTGTGCTTGCCACACTGCGAGGCCCGCCCTCGTGCCTGAAGTCACTCTGCTCGGGGAGAAAGTCAGCACCTTAGCGTGCTGTGTGGCTCCCGGCACACCCAGCATGAAGCCATGCCTGGAAGTAAGGCCCTGGTTTGCCGTGCAGAAGCGGAGGCGTGCTGCACTTTCCAGGAGGCGGTGGCCTCTGCTCTGCATACCTTGAACGGCAGCACAGCCTTCTGGACACCTGGGAGGCTAGCCGGGGCGCCCTGTTCCCGGCAGGAACACTGAGTAACCCCAGGCGCACCTGGCTCTGCTAAGCACCATCCAGGCCCGTAGCCCCTTAGAGCCCCTCTGTGCACGCCGAGCGTAGGGAAACGCACTGCCCTCTCTTTTGGAGCAGCTTGGTTTCCTCAGCACTCGCACACGTTCACGAACGCCGTTCTGCCACATCCCACATGGCGCGGAGGTCTTACGCGTTGCCCTAATCGGAGCTGCGCTCAGAGTAACCCTCGTCTTCGCATTCCATCCAGGACCTCCTGACTGAAGGCACCGTGCCTCCTAGAGGACGGCGGCTTGGGTTCTTACTGCAATTCAAGTCCTGTTCCTTCTTTGGCACTGCAGGCAGCCCCAGGCCCAGAGGAGCGGCTACGGCGTTCCTTGGTTGAGACAGTTCGCCGGATGCGGGACTCCCTCCTGCGATAAGTTGACTCGGGGAAGGAAACGCAGGGTAACCGGTGTCTCCTGGGACTCGTCAGAAACCACAGGGATGTACGCTGAGTGTGCCCATGAACACGGGGGCCTGCTGGAACTAGCCCTGCTTTCCCATTTTGAGGGCGGCATTCATGCCTGCCTTGACGCTCCCTGACATTCCCGGCTCCCGACAGGCCAGTGAGCCCTGGAAGAGTGCTTCGGGGAAAATCATGAGTTTGCTCTCTCTAAACCAGGGGCTGCCGCGGCCGCGGTGGCGGTCCGCACGGCAGGCTCCAGAGCCAAAGGGAGCCTCAACGTGAGAACTGGCCTCCAGGTTAGGCCCTGAGTAGCCGTGCAGAAAGGGAGGCATGCAGCTCTTTCCGGGAGTTCTTAGTCGCTTTGCTTTCAAGGCAGTACACGCCCGGGGACTCCTAGGCCCCACGGGCGTGCAGCGTTTTCCCTCCAAGGTCCCTGAGTGCCTCCAGACACCTGTGGGCCGGCTGAGCAACGTCGAGGTCCATTGGTTGATTCCCTCGGAGGACCCCCGTGCGTGCCGAGTGCTGGGCAACCACACACTGCGCGTTCCTTGAGGAGCGCTACCTCTCCAGAGCCCTCGAACGCCCTTCGGGACAACATGGCTGGTGGGTGCGAGGTGCCCAGGAAGACTCTGTCATGGCCCTTGTGTGAGCTGCCATGAGAGAACGCTGTGCTTGCAACACTGCGAGGCCCGCCCTCGTGCCTGAAGTCACTCTGCTCGAGGAGAAAGTCAGCACCTTAGCGTGCTGTGTGGCTCCCGGCACACCCAGCATGAAGCCATGCCTGGAAGTAAGGCCCTGGTTTGCCGTGCAGAAGCGGAGGCGTGCTGCACTTTCCAGGAGGCGGTGGCCTCTGCTCTGCATACCTTGAACGGCAGCACAGCCTTCTGGACACCTGGGAGGCTAGCCGGGGCGCCCTGTTCCCGGCAGGAACACTGAGTAACCCCAGGCGCACCTGGCTCTGCTAAGCACCATCCAGGCCCGTAGCCCCTTAGAGCCCCTCTGTGCACGCCGAGCGTAGGGAAACGCACTGCCCTCTCTTTTGGAGCAGCTTGGTTTCCTCAGCACTCGCACACGTTCACGAACGCCGTTCTGCCACATCCCACATGGCGCGGAGGTCTTACGCGTTGCCCTAATCGGAGCTGCGCTCAGAGTAACCCTCGTCTTCGCATTCCATCCAGGACCTCCTGACTGAAGGCACCGTGCCTCCTAGAGGACGGCGGCTTGGGTTCTTACTGCAATTCAAGTCCTGTTCCTTCTTTGGCACTGCAGGCAGCCCCAGGCCCAGAGGAGCGGCTACGGCGTTCCTTGGTTGAGACAGTTCGCCGGATGCGGGACTCCCTCCTGCGATAAGTTGACTCGGGGAAGGAAACGCAGGGTAACCGGTGTCTCCTGGGACTCGTCAGAAACCACAGGGATGTACGCTGAGTGTGCCCATGAACACGGGGGCCTGCTGGAACTAGCCCTGCTTTCCCATTTTGAGGGCGGCATTCATGCCTGCCTTGACGCTCCCTGACATTCCCGGCTCCCGACAGGCCAGTGAGCCCTGGAAGAGTGCTTCGGGGAAAATCATGAGTTTGCTCTCTCTAAACCAGGGGCTGCCGCGGCCGCGGTGGCGGTCCGCACGGCAGGCTCCAGAGCCAAAGGGAGCCTCAACGTGAGAACTGGCCTCCAGGTTAGGCCCTGAGTAGCCGTGCAGAAAGGGAGGCATGCAGCTCTTTCCGGGAGTTCTTAGTCGCTTTGCTTTCAAGGCAGTACACGCCCGGGGACTCCTAGGCCCCACGGGCGTGCAGCGTTTTCCCTCCAAGGTCCCTGAGTGCCTCCAGACACCTGTGGGCCGGCTGAGCAACGTCGAGGTCCATTGGTTGATTCCCTCGGAGGACCCCCGTGCGTGCCGAGTGCTGGGCAACCACACACTGCGCGTTCCTTGAGGAGCGCTACCTCTCCAGAGCCCTCGAACGCCCTTCGGGACAACATGGCTGGTGGGTGCGAGGTGCCCAGGAAGACTCTGTCACGGCCCTTGTGTGAGCTGCCATGAGAGAACGCTGTGCTTGCAACACTGCGAGGCCCGCCCTCGTGCCTGAAGTCACTCTGCTCGAGGAGAAAGTCAGCACCTTAGCGTGCTGTGTGGCTCCCGGCACACCCAGCATGAAGCCATGCCTGTAAGTAAGGCCCTGGTTTGCCGTGCAGAAGCGGAGGCGTGCTGCACTTTCCAGGAGGCGGTGGCCTCTGCTCTGCATACCTTGAACGGCAGCACAGCCTTCTGGACACCTGGGAGGCTAGCCGGGGCGCCCTGTTCCCGGCAGGAACACTGAGTAACCCCAGGCGCACCTGGCTCTGCTAAGCACCATCCAGGCCCGTAGCCCCTTAGAGCCCCTCTGTGCACGCCGAGCGTAGGGAAACGCACTGCCCTCTCTTTTGGAGCAGCTTGGTTTCCTCAGCACTCGCACACGTTCACGAACGCCGTTCTGCCACATCCCACATGGCGCGGAGGTCTTACGCGTTGCCCTAATCGGAGCTGCGCTCAGAGTAACCCTCGTCTTCGCATTCCATCCAGGACCTCCTGACTGAAGGCACCGTGCCTCCTAGAGGACGGCGGCTTGGGTTCTTACTGCAATTCAAGTCCTGTTCCTTCTTTGGCACTGCAGGCAGCCCCAGGCCCAGAGGAGCGGCTACGGCGTTCCTTGGTTGAGACAGTTCGCCGGATGCGGGACTCCCTCCTGCGATAAGTTGACTCGGGGAAGGAAACGCAGGGTAACCGGTGTCTCCTGGGACTCGTCAGAAACCACAGGGATGTACGCTGAGTGTGCCCATGAACATGGGGGCCTGCTGGAACTAGCCCTGCTTTCCCATTTTGAGGGCGGCATTCATGCCTGCCTTGACGCTCCCTGACATTCCCGGCTCCCGACAGGCCAGTGAGCCCTGGAAGAGTGCTTCGGGGAAAATCATGAGTTTGCTCTCTCTAAACCAGGGGCTTCCGCGGCCGCGGTGGCGGTCCGCACGGCAGGCTCCAGAGCCAAAGGGAGCCTCAACGTGAGAACTGGCCTCCAGGTTAGGCCCTGAGTAGCCGTGCAGAAAGGGAGGCATGCAGCTCTTTCCGGGAGTTCTTAGTCGCTTTGCTTTCAAGGCAGTACACGCCCGGGGACTCCTAGGCCCCACGGGCGTGCAGCGTTTTCCCTCCAAGGTCCCTGAGTGCCTCCAGACACCTGTGGGCCGGCTGAGCAACGTCGAGGTCCATTGGTTGATTCCCTCGGAGGACCCCCGTGCGTGCCGAGTGCTGGGCAACCACACACTGCGCGTTCCTTGAGGAGCGCTACCTCTCCAGAGCCCTCGAACGCCCTTCGGGACAACATGGCTGGTGGGTGCGAGGTGCCCAGGAAGACTCTGTCATGGCCCTTGTGTGAGCTGCCATGAGAGAACGCTGTGCTTGCAACACTGCGAGGCCCGCCCTCGTGCCTGAAGTCACTCTGCTCGAGGAGAAAGTCAGCACCTTAGCGTGCTGTGTGGCTCCCGGCACACCCAGCATGAAGCCATGCCTGGAAGTAAGGCCCTGGTTTGCCGTGCAGAAGCGGAGGCATGCTGCACTTTCCAGGAGGCGGTGGCCTCTGCTCTGCATACCTTGAACGGCAGCACAGCCTTCTGGACACCTGGGAGGCTAGCCGGGGCGCCCTGTTCCCGGCAGGAACACTGAGTAACCCCAGGCGCACCTGGCTCTGCTAAGCACCATCCAGGCCCGTAGCCCCTTAGAGCCCCTCTGTGCACGCCGAGCGTAGGGAAACGCACTGCCCTCTCTTTTGGAGCAGCTTGGTTTCCTCAGCACTCGCACACGTTCACGAACGCCGTTCTGCCACATCCCACATGGCGCGGAGGTCTTACGCGTTGCCCTAATCGGAGCTGCGCTCAGAGTAACCCTCGTCTTCGCATTCCATCCAGGACCTCCTGACTGAAGGCACCGTGCCTCCTAGAGGACGGCGGCTTGGGTTCTTACTGCAATTCAAGTCCTGTTCCTTCTTTGGCACTGCAGGCAGCCCCAGGCCCAGAGGAGCGGCTACGGCGTTCCTTGGTTGAGACAGTTCGCCGGATGCGGGACTCCCTCCTGCGATAAGTTGACTCGGGGAAGGAAACGCAGGGTAACCGGTGTCTCCTGGGACTCGTCAGAAACCACAGGGATGTACGCTGAGTGTGCCCATGAACACGGGGGCCTGCTGGAACTAGCCCTGCTTTCCCATTTTGAGGGCGGCATTCATGCCTGCCTTGACGCTCCCTGACATTCCCGGCTCCCGACAGGCCAGTGAGCCCTGGAAGAGTGCTTCGGGGAAAATCATGAGTTTGCTCTCTCTAAACCAGGGGCTTCCGCGGCCGCGGTGGCGGTCCGCACGGCAGGCTCCAGAGCCAAAGGGAGCCTCAACGTGAGAACTGGCCTCCAGGTTAGGCCCTGAGTAGCCGTGCAGAAAGGGAGGCATGCAGCTCTTTCCGGGAGTTCTTAGTCGCTTTGCTTTCAAGGCAGTACACGCCCGGGGACTCCTAGGCCCCACGGGCGTGCAGCGTTTTCCCTCCAAGGTCCCTGAGTGCCTCCAGACACCTGTGGGCCGGCTGAGCAACGTCGAGGTCCATTGGTTGATTCCCTCGGAGGACCCCCGTGCGTGCCGAGTGCTGGGCAACCACACACTGCGCGTTCCTTGAGGAGCGCTACCTCTCCAGAGCCCTCGAACGCCCTTCGGGACAACATGGCTGGTGGGTGCGAGGTGCCCAGGAAGACTCTGTCATGGCCCTTGTGTGAGCTGCCATGAGAGAACGCTGTGCTTGCAACACTGCGAGGCCCGCCCTCGTGCCTGAAGTCACTCTGCTCGAGGAGAAAGTCAGCACCTTAGCGTGCTGTGTGGCTCCCGGCACACCCAGCATGAAGCCATGCCTGGAAGTAAGGCCCTGGTTTGCCGTGCAGAAGCGGAGGCGTGCTGCACTTTCCAGGAGGCGGTGGCCTCTGCTCTGCATACCTTGAACGGCAGCACAGCCTTCTGGACACCTGGGAGGCTAGCCGGGGCGCCCTGTTCCCGGCAGGAACACTGAGTAACCCCAGGCGCACCTGGCTCTGCTAAGCACCATCCAGGCCCGTAGCCCCTTAGAGCCCCTCTGTGCACGCCGAGCGTAGGGAAACGCACTGCCCTCTCTTTTGGAGCAGCTTGGTTTCCTCAGCACTCGCACACGTTCACGAACGCCGTTCTGCCACATCCCACATGGCGCGGAGGTCTTACGCGTTGCCCTAATCGGAGCTGCGCTCAGAGTAACCCTCGTCTTCGCATTCCATCCAGGACCTCCTGACTGAAGGCACCGTGCCTCCTAGAGGACGGCGGCTTGGGTTCTTACTGCAATTCAAGTCCTGTTCCTTCTTTGGCACTGCAGGCAGCCCCAGGCCCAGAGGAGCGGCTACGGCGTTCCTTGGTTGAGACAGTTCGCTGGATGCGGGACTCCCTCCTGCGATAAGTTGACTCGGGGAAGGAAACGCAGGGTAACCGGTGTCTCCTGGGACTCGTCAGAAACCACAGGGATGTACGCTGAGTGTGCCCATGAACACGGGGGCCTGCTGGAACTAGCCCTGCTTTCCCATTTTGAGGGCGGCATTCATGCCTGCCTTGACGCTCCCTGACATTCCCGGCTCCCGACAGGCCAGTGAGCCCTGGAAGAGTGCTTCGGGGAAAATCATGAGTTTGCTCTCTCTAAACCAGGGGCTTCCGCGGCCGCGGTGGCGGTCCGCACGGCAGGCTCCAGAGCCAAAGGGAGCCTCAACGTGAGAACTGGCCTCCAGGTTAGGCCCTGAGTAGCCGTGCAGAAAGGGAGGCATGCAGCTCTTTCCGGGAGTTCTTAGTCGCTTTGCTTTCAAGGCAGTACACGCCCGGGGACTCCTAGGCCCCACGGGCGTGCAGCGTTTTCCCTCCAAGGTCCCTGAGTGCCTCCAGACACCTGTGGGCCGGCTGAGCAACGTCGAGGTCCATTGGTTGATTCCCTCGGAGGACCCCCGTGCGTGCCGAGTGCTGGGCAACCACACACTGCGCGTTCCTTGAGGAGCACTACATCTCCAGAGCCCTCGAACGCCCTTCGGGACAACATGGCTGGTGGGTGCGAGGTGCCCAGGAAGACTCTGTCATGGCCCTTGTGTGAGCTGCCATGAGAGAACGCTGTGCTTGCAACACTGCGAGGCCCGCCCTCGTGCCTGAAGTCACTCTGCTCGAGGAGAAAGTCAGCACCTTAGCGTGCTGTGTGGCTCCCGGCACACCCCGCATGAAGCCATGCCTGGAAGTAAGGCCCTGGTTTGCCGTGCAGAAGCGGAGGCGTGCTGCACTTTCCAGGAGGCGGTGGCCTCTGCTCTGCATACCTTGAACGGCAGCACAGCCTTCTGGACACCTGGGAGGCTAGCCGGGGCGCCCTGTTCCCGGCAGGAACACTGAGTAACCCCAGGCGCACCTGGCTCTGCTAAGCACCATCCAGGCCCGTAGCCCCTTAGAGCCCCTCTGTGCACGCCGAGCGTAGGGAAACGCACTGCCCTCTCTTTTGGAGCAGCTTGGTTTCCTCAGCACTCGCACACGTTCACGAACGCCGTTCTGCCACATCCCACATGGCGCGGAGGTCTTACGCGTTGCCCTAATCGGAGCTGCGCTCAGAGTAACCCTCGTCTTCGCATTCCATCCAGGACCTCCTGACTGAAGGCACCGTGCCTCCTAGAGGACGGCGGCTTGGGTTCTTACTGCAATTCAAGTCCTGTTCCTTCTTTGGCACTGCAGGCAGCCCCAGGCCCAGAGGAGCGGCTACGGCGTTCCTTGGTTGAGACAGTTCGCCGGATGCGGGACTCCCTCCTGCGATAAGTTGACTCGGGGAAGGAAACGCAGGGTAACCGGTGTCTCCTGGGACTCGTCAGAAACCACAGGGATGTACGCTGAGTGTGCCCATGAACACGGGGGCCTGCTGGAACTAGCCCTGCTTTCCCATTTTGAGGGCGGCATTCATGCCTGCCTTGACGCTCCCTGACATTCCCGGCTCCCGACAGGCCAGTGAGCCCTGGAAGAGTGCTTCGGGGAAAATCATGAGTTTGCTCTCTCTAAACCAGGGGCTGCCGCGGCCGCGGTGGCGGTCCGCACGGCAGGCTCCAGAGCCAAAGGGAGCCTCAACGTGAGAACTGGCCTCCAGGTTAGGCCCTGAGTAGCCGTGCAGAAAGGGAGGCATGCAGCTCTTTCCGGGAGTTCTTAGTCGCTTTGCTTTCAAGGCAGTACACGCCCGGGGACTCCTAGGCCCCAGGGGCGTGCAGCGTTTTCCCTCCAAGGTCCCTGAGTGCCTCCAGACACCTGTGGGCCGGCTGAGCAACGTCGAGGTCCATTGGTTGATTCCCTCGGAGGACCCCCGTGCGTGCCGAGTGCTGGGCAACCACACACTGCGCGTTCCTTGAGGAGCGCAACCTCTCCAGAGCCCTCGAACGCCCTTCGGGACAACATGGCTGGTGGGTGCGAGGTGCCCAGGAAGACTCTGTCATGGCCCTTGTGTGAGCTGCCATGAGAGAACGCTGTGCTTGCAACACTGCGAGGCCCGCCCTCGTGCCTGAAGTCACTCTGCTCGAGGAGAAAGTCAGCACCTTAGCGTGCTGTGTGGCTCCCGGCACACCCAGCATGAAGCCATGCCTGGAAGTAAGGCCCTGGTTTGCCGTGCAGAAGCGGAGGCGTGCTGCACTTTCCAGGAGGCGGTGGCCTCTGCTCTGCATACCTTGAACGGCAGCACAGCCTTCTGGACACCTGGGAGGCTAGCCGGGGCGCCCTGTTCCCGGCAGGAACACTGAGTAACCCCAGGCGCACCTGGCTCTGCTAAGCACCATCCAGGCCCGTAGCCCCTTAGAGCCCCTCTGTGCACGCCGAGCGTAGGGAAACGCACTGCCCTCTCTTTTGGAGCAGCTTGGTTTCCTCAGCACTCGCACACGTTCACGAACGCCGTTCTGCCACATCCCACATGGCGCGGAGGTCTTACGCGTTGCCCTAATCGGAGCTGCGCTCAGAGTAACCCTCGTCTTCGCATTCCATCCAGGACCTCCTGACTGAAGGCACCGTGCCTCCTAGAGGACGGCGGCTTGGGTTCTTACTGCAATTCAAGTCCTGTTCCTTCTTTGGCACTGCAGGCAGCCCCAGGCCCAGAGGAGCGGCTACGGCGTTCCTTGGTTGAGACAGTTCGCCGGATGCGGGACTCCCTCCTGCGATAAGTTGACTCGGGGAAGGAAACGCAGGGTAACCAGTGTCTCCTGGGACTCGTCAGAAACCACAGGGATGTACGCTGAGTGTGCCCATGAACACGGGGGCCTGCTGGAACTAGCCCTGCTTTCCCATTTTGAGGGCGGCCTTCATGCCTGCCTTGACGCTCCCTGACATTCCCGGCTCCCGACAGGCCAGTGAGCCCTGGAAGAGTGCTTCGGGGAAAATCATGAGTTTGCTCTCTCTAAACCAGGGGCTTCCGCGGCCGCGGTGGCGGTCCGCACGGCAGGCTCCAGAGCCAAAGGGAGCCTCAACGTGAGAACTGGCCTCCAGGTTAGGCCCTGAGTAGCCGTGCAGAAAGGGAGGCATGCAGCTCTTTCCGGGAGTTCTTAGTCGCTTTGCTTTCAAGGCAGTACACGCCCGGGGACTCCTAGGCCCCACGGGCGTGCAGCGTTTTCCCTCCAAGGTCCCTGAGTGCCTCCAGACACCTGTGGGCCGGCTGAGCAACGTCGAGGTCCATTGGTTGATTCCCTCGGAGGACCCCCATGCGTGCCGAGTGCTGGGCAACCACACACTGCGCGTTCCTTGAGGAGCGCTACCTCTCCAGAGCCCTCGAACGCCCTTCGGGACAACATGGCTGGTGGGTGCGAGGTGCCCAGGAAGACTCTGTCATGGCCCTTGTGTGAGCTGCCATGAGAGAACGCTGTGCTTGCAACACTGCGAGGCCCGCCCTCGTGCCTGAAGTCACTCTGCTCGAGGAGAAAGTCAGCACCTTAGCGTGCTGTGTGGCTCCCGGCACACCCAGCATGAAGCCATGCCTGGAAGTAAGGCCCTGGTTTGCCGTGCAGAAGCGGAGGCGTGCTGCACTTTCCAGGAGGCGGTGGCCTCTGCTCTGCATACCTTGAACGGCAGCACAGCCTTCTGGACACCTGGGAGGCTAGCCGGGGCGCCCTGTTCCCGGCAGGAACACTGAGTAACCCCAGGCGCACCTGGCTCTGCTAAGCACCATCCAGGCCCGTAGCCCCTTAGAGCCCCTCTGTGCACGCCGAGCGTAGGGAAACGCACTGCCCTCTCTTTTGGAGCAGCTTGGTTTCCTCAGCACTCGCACACGTTCACGAACGCCGTTCTGCCACATCCCACATGGCGCGGAGGTCTTACGCGTTGCACTAATCGGAGCTGCGCTCAGAGTAACCCTCGTCTTCGCATTCCATCCAGGACCTCCTGACTGAAGGCACCGTGCCTCCTAGAGGACGGCGGCTTGGGTTCTTACTGCAATTCAAGTCCTGTTCCTTCTTTGGCACTGCAGGCAGCCCCAGGCCCAGAGGAGCGGCTACGGCGTTCCTTGGTTGAGACAGTTCGCCGGATGCGGGACTCCCTCCTGTGATAAGTTGACTCGGGGAAGGAAACGCAGGGTAACCGGTGTCTCCTGGGACTCGTCAGAAACCACAGGGATGTACGCTGAGTGTGCCCATGAACACGGGGGCCTGCTGGAACTAGCCCTGCTTTCCCATTTTGAGGGCGGCATTCATGCCTGCCTTGACGCTCCCTGACATTCCCGGCTCCCGACAGGCCAGTGAGCCCTGGAAGAGTGCTTCGGGGAAAATCATGAGTTTGCTCTCTCTAAACCAGGGGCTTCCGCGGCCGCGGTGGCGGTCCGCACGGCAGGCTCCAGAGCCAAAGGGAGCCTCAACGTGAGAACTGGCCTCCAGGTTAGGCCCTGAGTAGCCGTGCAGAAAGGGAGGCATGCAGCTCTTTCCGGGAGTTCTTAGTCGCTTTGCTTTCAAGGCAGTACACGCCCGGGGACTCCTAGGCCCCACGGGCGTGCAGCGTTTTCCCTCCAAGGTCCCTGAGTGCCTCCAGACACCTGTGGGCCGGCTGAGCAACGTCGAGGTCCATTGGTTGATTCCCTCGGAGGACCCCCGTGCGTGCCGAGTGCTGGGCAACCACACACTGCGCGTTCCTTGAGGAGCGCTACATCTCCAGAGCCCTCGAACGCCCTTCGGGACAACATGGCTGGTGGGTGCGAGGTGCCCAGGAAGACTCTGTCATGGCCCTTGTGTGAGCTGCCATGAGAGAACGCTGTGCTTGCAACACTGCGAGGCCCGCCCTCGTGCCTGAAGTCACTCTGCTCGAGGAGAAAGTCAGCACCTTAGCGTGCTGTGTGGCTCCCGGCACACCCAGCATGAAGCCATGCCTGGAAGTAAGGCCCTGGTTTGCCGTGCAGAAGCGGAGGCGTGCTGCACTTTCCAGGAGGCGGTGGCCTCTGCTCTGCATACCTTGAACGGCAGCACAGCCTTCTGGACACCTGGGAGGCTAGCCGGGGCGCCCTGTTCCCGGCAGGAACACTGAGTAACCCCAGGCGCACCTGGCTCTGCTAAGCACCATCCAGGCCCGTAGCCCCTTAGAGCCCCTCTGTGCACGCCGAGCGTAGGGAAACGCACTGCCCTCTCTTTTGGAGCAGCTTGGTTTCCTCAGCACTCGCACACGTTCACGAACGCCGTTCTGCCACATCCCACATGGCGCGGAGGTCTTACGCGTTGCCCTAATCGGAGCTGCGCTCAGAGTAACCCTCGTCTTCGCATTCCATCCAGGACCTCCTGACTGAAGGCACCGTGCCTCCTAGAGGACGGCGGCTTGGGTTCTTACTGCAATTCAAGTCCTGTTCCTTCTTTGGCACTGCAGGCAGCCCCAGGCCCAGAGGAGCGGCTACGGCGTTCCTTGGTTGAGACAGTTCGCCGGATGCGGGACTCCCTCCTGCGATAAGTTGACTCGGGGAAGGAAACGCAGGGTAACCGGTGTCTCCTGGGACTCGTCAGAAACCACAGGGATGTACGCTGAGTGTGCCCATGAACACGGGGGCCTGCTGGAACTAGCCCTGCTTTCCCATTTTGAGGGCGGCATTCATGCCTGCCTTGACGCTCCCTGACATTCCCGGCTCCCAACAGGCCAGTGAGCCCTGGAAGAGTGCTTCGGGGAAAATCATGAGTTTGCTCTCTCTAAACCAGGGGCTGCCGCGGCCGCGGTGGCGGTCCGCACGGCAGGCTCCAGAGCCAAAGGGAGCCTCAACGTGAGAACTGGCCTCCAGGTTAGGCCCTGAGTAGCCGTGCAGAAAGGGAGGCATGCAGCTCTTTCCGGGAGTTCTTAGTCGCTTTGCTTTCAAGGCAGTACACGCCCGGGGACTCCTAGGCCCCAGGGGCGTGCAGCGTTTTCCCTCCAAGGTCCCTGAGTGCCTCCAGACACCTGTGGGCCGGCTGAGCAACGTCGAGGTCCATTGGTTGATTCCCTCGGAGGACCCCCGTGCGTGCCGAGTGCTGGGCAACCACACACTGCGCGTTCCTTGAGGAGCACTACATCTCCAGAGCCCTCGAACGCCCTTCGGGACAACATGGCTGGTGGGTGCGAGGTGCCCAGGAAGACTCTGTCATGGCCCTTGTGTGAGCTGCCATGAGAGAACGCTGTGCTTGCAACACTGCGAGGCCCGCCCTCGTGCCTGAAGTCACTCTGCTCGAGGAGAAAGTCAGCACCTTAGCGTGCTGTGTGGCTCCCGGCACACCCCGCATGAAGCCATGCCTGGAAGTAAGGCCCTGGTTTGCCGTGCAGAAGCGGAGGCGTGCTGCACTTTCCAGGAGGCGGTGGCCTCTGCTCTGCATACCTTGAACGGCAGCACAGCCTTCTGGACACCTGGGAGGCTAGCCGGGGCGCCCTGTTCCCGGCAGGAACACTGAGTAACCCCAGGCGCACCTGGCTCTGCTAAGCACCATCCAGGCCCGTAGCCCCTTAGAGCCCCTCTGTGCACGCCGAGCGTAGGGAAACGCACTGCCCTCTCTTTTGGAGCAGCTTGGTTTCCTCAGCACTCGCACACGTTCACGAACGCCGTTCTGCCACATCCCACATGGCGCGGAGGTCTTACGCGTTGCCCTAATCGGAGCTGCGCTCAGAGTAACCCTCGTCTTCGCATTCCATCCAGGACCTCCTGACTGAAGGCACCGTGCCTCCTAGAGGACGGCGGCTTGGGTTCTTACTGCAATTCAAGTCCTGTTCCTTCTTTGGCACTGCAGGCAGCCCCAGGCCCAGAGGAGTGGCTACGGCGTTCCTTGGTTGAGACAGTTCGCCGGATGCGGGACTCCCTCCTGCGATAAGTTGACTCGGGGAAGGAAACGCAGGGTAACCGGTGTCTCCTGGGACTCGTCAGAAACCACAGGGATGTACGCTGAGTGTGCCCATGAACACGGGGGCCTGCTGGAACTAGCCCTGCTTTCCCATTTTGAGGGCGGCATTCATGCCTGCCTTGACGCTCCCTGACATTCCCGGCTCCCGACAGGCCAGTGAGCCCTGGAAGAGTGCTTCGGGGAAAATCATGAGTTTGCTCTCTCTAAACCAGGGGCTGCCGCGGCCGCGGTGGCGGTCCGCACGGCAGGCTCCAGAGCCAAAGGGAGCCTCAACGTGAGAACTGGCCTCCAGGTTAGGCCCTGAGTAGCCGTGCAGAAAGGGAGGCATGCAGCTCTTTCCGGGAGTTCTTAGTCGCTTTGCTTTCAAGGCAGTACTCGCCCGGGGAATCCTAGGCCCCAGGGGCGTGCAGCGTTTTCCCTCCAAGGTCCCTGAGTACCTCCAGACACCTGTGGGCCGGCTGAGCAACGTCGAGGTCCATTGGTTGATTCCCTCGGAGGACCCCCGTGCGTGCCGAGTGCTGGGCAACCACACACTGCGCGTTCCTTGAGGAGCGCTACCTCTCCAGAGCCCTCGAACGCCCTTCGGGACAACATGGCTGGTGGGTGCGAGGTGCCCAGGAAGACTCTGTCATGGCCCTTGTGTGAGCTGCCATGAGAGAACGCTGTGCTTGCAGCACTGCGAGGCCCGCCCTCGTGCCTGAAGTCACTCTGCTCGAGGAGAAAGTCAGCACCTTAGCGTGCTGTGTGGCTCCCGGCACACCCAGCATGAAGCCATGCCTGGAAGTAAGGCCCTGGTTTGCCGTGCAGAAGCGGAGGCGTCCTGCACTTTCCAGGAGGCGGTGGCCTCTGCTCTGCATACCTTGAACGGCAGCACAGCCTTCTGGACACCTGGGAGGCTAGCCGGGGCGCCCTGTTCCCGGCAGGAACACTGAGTAACCAACCCAAGGCGCAGCTGGCTCTGCTAAGCACCATCCAGGCCCGTAGCCCCTTAGAGCCCCTCTGTGCACGCCGAGCGTAGGGAAACGCACTGCCCTCTCTTTTGGAGCAGCTTGGTTTCCTCAGCACTCGCACACGTTCACGAACGCCGTTCTGCCACATCCCACATGGCGCGGAGGTCTTACGCGTTGCCCTAATCGGAGCTGCGCTCAGAGTAACCCTCGTCTTCGCATTCCATCCAGGACCTCCTGACTGAAGGCACCGTGCCTCCTAGAGGACGGCGGCTTGGGTTCTTACTGCAATTCAAGTCCTGTTCCTTCTTTGGCACTGCAGGCAGCCCCAGGCCCAGAGGAGCGGCTACGGCGTTCCTTGGTTGAGACAGTTCGCCGGATGCGGGACTCCCTCCTGCGATAAGTTGACTCGGGGAAGGAAACGCAGGGTAACCGGTGTCTCCTGGGACTCGTCAGAAACCACAGGGATGTACGCTGAGTGTGCCCATGAACACGGGGGCCTGCTGGAACTAGCCCTGCTTTCCCATTTTGAGGGCGGCCTTCATGCCTGCCTTGACGCTCCCTGACATTCCCGGCTCCCGACAGGCCAGTGAGCCCTGGAAGAGTGCTTCGGGGAAAATCATGAGTTTGCTCTCTCTAAACCAGGGGCTTCCGCGGCCGCGGTGGCGGTCCGCACGGCAGGCTCCAGAGCCAAAGGGAGCCTCAACGTGAGAACTGGCCTCCAGGTTAGGCCCTGAGTAGCCGTGCAGAAAGGGAGGCATGCAGCTCTTTCCGGGAGTTCTTAGTCGCTTTGCTTTCAAGGCAGTACACGCCCGGGGACTCCTAGGCCCCAGGGGTGTGCAGCGTTTTCCCTCCAAGGTTCCTGAGTGCCTCCAGACACCTGTGGGCCGGCTGAGCAACGTCGAGGTCCATTGGTTGATTCCCTCGGAGGACCCCCGTGCGTGCCGAGTGCTGGGCAACCACACACTGCGCGTTCCTTGAGGAGCGCTACATCTCCAGAGCCCTCGAACGCCCTTCGGGACAACATGGCTGGTGGGTGCGAGGTGCCCAGGAAGACTCTGTCATGGCCCTTGTGTGAGCTGCCATGAGAGAACGCTGTGCTTGCAACACTGCGAGGCCCGCCCTCGTGCC
The DNA here is from genome assembly GCF_949774975.1 of Lagenorhynchus albirostris. Taxonomy (NCBI): domain Eukaryota; kingdom Metazoa; phylum Chordata; class Mammalia; order Artiodactyla; family Delphinidae; genus Lagenorhynchus; species Lagenorhynchus albirostris. Next base: position 91,222 of record NW_026783341.1, read on the forward strand.
TGAAGTCACTCTGCTCGAGGAGAAAGTCAGCACCTTAGCGTGCTGTGTGGCTCCCGGCACACCCAGCATGAAGCCATGCCTGGAAGTAAGGCCCTGGTTTGCCGTGCAGAAGCGGAGGCGTGCTGCACTTTCCAGGAGGCGGTGGCCTCTGCTCTGCATACCTTGAACGGCAGCACAGCCTTCTGGACACCTGGGAGGCTAGCCGGGGCGCCCTGTTCCCGGCAGGAACACTGAGTAACCCCAGGCGCACCTGGCTCTGCTAAGCACCATCCAGGCCCGTAGCCCCTTAGAGCCCCTCTGTGCACGCCGAGCGTAGGGAAACGCACTGCCCTCTCTTTTGGAGCAGCTTGGTTTCCTCAGCACTCGCACACGTTCACGAACGCCGTTCTGCCACATCCCACATGGCACGGAGGTCTTACGCGTTGCCCTAATCGGAGCTGCGCTCAGAGTAACCCTCGTCTTCGCATTCCATCCAGGACCTCCTGACTGAAGGCACCGTGCCTCCTAGAGGACGGCGGCTTGGGTTCTTACTGCAATTCAAGTCCTGTTCCTTCTTTGGCACTGCAGGCAGCCCCAGGCCCAGAGGAGCGGCTACGGCGTTCCTTGGTTGAGACAGTTCGCCGGATGCGGGACTCCCTCCTGCGATAAGTTGACTCGGGGAAGGAAACGCAGGGTAACCAGTGTCTCCTGGGACTCGTCAGAAACCACAGGGATGTACGCTGAGTGTGCCCATGAACACGGGGGCCTGCTGGAACTAGCCCTGCTTTCCCATTTTGAGGGCGGCCTTCATGCCTGCCTTGACGCTCCCTGACATTCCCGGCTCCCGACAGGCCAGTGAGCCCTGGAAGAGTGCTTCGGGGAAAATCATGAGTTTGCTCTCTCTAAACCAGGGGCTGCCGCGGCCGCGGTGGCGGTCCGCACGGCAGGCTCCAGAGCCAAAGGGAGCCTCAACGTGAGAACTGGCCTCCAGGTTAGGCCCTGAGTAGCCGTGCAGAAAGGGAGGCATGCAGCTCTTTCCGGGAGTTCTTAGTCGCTTTGCTTTCAAGGCAGTACACGCCCGGGGACTCCTAGGCCCCACGGGCGTGCAGCGTTTTCCCTCCAAGGTCCCTGAGTGCCTCCAGACACCTGTGGGCCGGCTGAGCAACGTCGAGGTCCATTGGTTGATTCCCTCGGAGGACCCCCATGCGTGCCGAGTGCTGGGCAACCACACACTGCGCGTTCCTTGAGGAGCGCTACCTCTCCAGAGCCCTCGAACGCCCTTCGGGACAACATGGCTGGTGGGTGCGAGGTGCCCAGGAAGACTCTGTCATGGCCCTTGTGTGAGCTGCCATGAGAGAACGCTGTGCTTGCAACACTGCGAGGCCCGCCCTCGTGCCTGAAGTCACTCTGCTCGAGGAGAAAGTCAGCACCTTAGCGTGCTGTGTGGCTCCCGGCACACCCCGCATGAAGCCATGCCTGGAAGTAAGGCCCTGGTTTGCCGTGCAGAAGCGGAGGCGTGCTGCACTTTCCAGGAGGCGGTGGCCTCTGCTCTGCATACCTTGAACGGCAGCACAGCCTTCTGGACACCTGGGAGGCTAGCCGGGGCGCCCTGTTCCCGGCAGGAACACTGAGTAACCCCAGGCGCACCTGGCTCTGCTAAGCACCATCCAGGCCCGTAGCCCCTTAGAGCCCCTCTGTGCACGCCGAGCGTAGGGAAACGCACTGCCCTCTCTTTTGGAGCAGCTTGGTTTCCTCAGCACTCGCACACGTTCACGAACGCCGTTCTGCCACATCCCACATGGCGCGGAGGTCTTACGCGTTGCCCTAATCGGAGCTGCGCTCAGAGTAACCCTCGTCTTCGCATTCCATCCAGGACCTCCTGACTGAAGGCACCGTGCCTCCTAGAGGACGGCGGCTTGGGTTCTTACTGCAATTCAAGTCCTGTTCCTTCTTTGGCACTGCAGGCAGCCCCAGGCCCAGAGGAGTGGCTACGGCGTTCCTTGGTTGAGACAGTTCGCCGGATGCGGGACTCCCTCCTGCGATAAGTTGACTCGGGGAAGGAAACGCAGGGTAACCGGTGTCTCCTGGGACTCGTCAGAAACCACAGGGATGTACGCTGAGTGTGCCCATGAACACGGGGGCCTGCTGGAACTAGCCCTGCTTTCCCATTTTGAGGGCGGCATTCATGCCTGCCTTGACGCTCCCTGACATTCCCGGCTCCCGACAGGCCAGTGAGCCCTGGAAGAGTGCTTCGGGGAAAATCATGAGTTTGCTCTCTCTAAACCAGGGGCTGCCGCGGCCGCGGTGGCGGTCCGCACGGCAGGCTCCAGAGCCAAAGGGAGCCTCAACGTGAGAACTGGCCTCCAGGTTAGGCCCTGAGTAGCCGTGCAGAAAGGGAGGCATGCAGCTCTTTCCGGGAGTTCTTAGTCGCTTTGCTTTCAAGGCAGTACTCGCCCGGGGAATCCTAGGCCCCAGGGGCGTGCAGCGTTTTCCCTCCAAGGTCCCTGAGTACCTCCAGACACCTGTGGGCCGGCTGAGCAACGTCGAGGTCCATTGGTTGATTCCCTCGGAGGACCCCCGTGCGTGCCGAGTGCTGGGCAACCACACACTGCGCGTTCCTTGAGGAGCGCTACCTCTCCAGAGCCCTCGAACGCCCTTCGGGACAACATGGCTGGTGGGTGCGAGGTGCCCAGGAAGACTCTGTCATGGCCCTTGTGTGAGCTGCCATGAGAGAACGCTGTGCTTGCAGCACTGCGAGGCCCGCCCTCGTGCCTGAAGTCACTCTGCTCGAGGAGAAAGTCAGCACCTTAGCGTGCTGTGTGGCTCCCGGCACACCCAGCATGAAGCCATGCCTGGAAGTAAGGCCCTGGTTTGCCGTGCAGAAGCGGAGGCGTCCTGCACTTTCCAGGAGGCGGTGGCCTCTGCTCTGCATACCTTGAACGGCAGCACAGCCTTCTGGACACCTGGGAGGCTAGCCGGGGCGCCCTGTTCCCGGCAGGAACACTGAGTAACCAACCCAAGGCGCAGCTGGCTCTGCTAAGCACCATCCAGGCCCGTAGCCCCTTAGAGCCCCTCTGTGCACGCCGAGCGTAGGGAAACGCACTGCCCTCTCTTTTGGAGCAGCTTGGTTTCCTCAGCACTCGCACACGTTCACGAACGCCGTTCTGCCACATCCCACATGGCGCGGAGGTCTTACGCGTTGCCCTAATCGGAGCTGCGCTCAGAGTAACCCTCGTCTTCGCATTCCATCCAGGACCTCCTGACTGAAGGCACCGTGCCTCCTAGAGGACGGCGGCTTGGGTTCTTACTGCAATTCAAGTCCTGTTCCTTCTTTGGCACTGCAGGCAGCCCCAGGCCCAGAGGAGCGGCTACGGCGTTCCTTGGTTGAGACAGTTCGCCGGATGCGGGACTCCCTCCTGCGATAAGTTGACTCGGGGAAGGAAACGCAGGGTAACCGGTGTCTCCTGGGACTCGTCAGAAACCACAGGGATGTACGCTGAGTGTGCCCATGAACACGGGGGCCTGCTGGAACTAGCCCTGCTTTCCCATTTTGAGGGCGGCCTTCATGCCTGCCTTGACGCTCCCTGACATTCCCGGCTCCCGACAGGCCAGTGAGCCCTGGAAGAGTGCTTCGGGGAAAATCATGAGTTTGCTCTCTCTAAACCAGGGGCTTCCGCGGCCGCGGTGGCGGTCCGCACGGCAGGCTCCAGAGCCAAAGGGAGCCTCAACGTGAGAACTGGCCTCCAGGTTAGGCCCTGAGTAGCCGTGCAGAAAGGGAGGCATGCAGCTCTTTCCGGGAGTTCTTAGTCGCTTTGCTTTCAAGGCAGTACACGCCCGGGGACTCCTAGGCCCCAGGGGTGTGCAGCGTTTTCCCTCCAAGGTTCCTGAGTGCCTCCAGACACCTGTGGGCCGGCTGAGCAACGTCGAGGTCCATTGGTTGATTCCCTCGGAGGACCCCCGTGCGTGCCGAGTGCTGGGCAACCACACACTGCGCGTTCCTTGAGGAGCGCTACATCTCCAGAGCCCTCGAACGCCCTTCGGGACAACATGGCTGGTGGGTGCGAGGTGCCCAGGAAGACTCTGTCATGGCCCTTGTGTGAGCTGCCATGAGAGAACGCTGTGCTTGCAACACTGCGAGGCCCGCCCTCGTGCCTGAAGTCACTCTGCTCGAGGAGAAAGTCAGCACCTTAGCGTGCTGTGTGGCTCCCGGCACACCCAGCATGAAGCCATGCCTGGAAGTAAGGCCCTGGTTTGCCGTGCAGAAGCGGAGGCGTGCTGCACTTTCCAGGAGGCGGTGGCCTCTGCTCTGCATACCTTGAACGGCAGCACAGCCTTCTGGACACCTGGGAGGCTAGCCGGGGCGCCCTGTTCCCGGCAGGAACACTGAGTAACCCCAGGCGCACCTGGCTCTGCTAAGCACCATCCAGGCCCGTAGCCCCTTAGAGCCCCTCTGTGCACGCCGAGCGTAGGGAAACGCACTGCCCTCTCTTTTGGAGCAGCTTGGTTTCCTCAGCACTCGCACACGTTCACGAACGCCGTTCTGCCACATCCCACATGGCACGGAGGTCTTACGCGTTGCCCTAATCGGAGCTGCGCTCAGAGTAACCCTCGTCTTCGCATTCCATCCAGGACCTCCTGACTGAAGGCACCGTGCCTCCTAGAGGACGGCGGCTTGGGTTCTTACTGCAATTCAAGTCCTGTTCCTGCTTTGGCACTGCAGGCAGCCCCAGGCCCAGAGGAGCGGCTACGGCGTTCCTTGGTTGAGACAGTTCGCTGGATGCGGGACTCCCTCCTGCGATAAGTTGACTCGGGGAAGGAAACGCAGGGTAACCGGTGTCTCCTGGGACTCGTCAGAAACCACAGGGATGTACGCTGAGTGTGCCCATGAACACGGGGGCCTGCTGGAACTAGCCCTGCTTTCCCATTTTGAGGGCGGCATTCATGCCTGCCTTGACGCTCCCTGACATTCCCGGCTCCCGACAGGCCAGTGAGCCCTGGAAGAGTGCTTCGGGGAAAATCATGAGTTTGCTCTCTCTAAACCAGGGGCTTCCGCGGCCACGGTGGCGGTCCGCACGGCAGGCTCCAGAGCCAAAGGGAGCCTCAACGTGAGAACTGGCCTCCAGGTTAGGCCCTGAGTAGCCGTGCAGAAAGGGAGGCATGCAGCTCTTTCCGGGAGTTCTTAGTCGCTTTGCTTTCAAGGCAGTACACGCCCGGGGACTCCTAGGCCCCACGGGCGTGCAGCGTTTTCCCTCCAAGGTCCCTGAGTGCCTCCAGACACCTGTGGGCCGGCTGAGCAACGTCGAGGTCCATTGGTTGATTCCCTCGGAGGACCCCCGTGCGTGCCGAGTGCTGGGCAACCACACACTGCGCGTTCCTTGAGGAGCGCTACCTCTCCAGAGCCCTCGAACGCCCTTCGGGACAACATGGCTGGTGGGTGCGAGGTGCCCAGGAAGACTCTGTCATGGCCCTTGTGTGAGCTGCCATGAGAGAACGCTGTGCTTGCAACACTGCGAGGCCCGCCCTCGTGCCTGAAGTCACTCTGCTCGAGGAGAAAGTCAGCACCTTAGCGTGCTGTGTGGCTCCCGGCACACCCAGCATGAAGCCATGCCTGGAAGTAAGGCCCTGGTTTGCCGTGCAGAAGCGGAGGCGTGCTGCACTTTCCAGGAGGCGGTGGCCTCTGCTCTGCATACCTTGAACGGCAGCACAGCCTTCTGGACACCTGGGAGGCTAGCCGGGGCGCCCTGTTCCCGGCAGGAACACTGAGTAACCCCAGGCGCACCTGGCTCTGCTAAGCACCATCCAGGCCCGTAGCCCCTTAGAGCCCCTCTGTGCACGCCGAGCGTAGGGAAACGCACTGCCCTCTCTTTTGGAGCAGCTTGGTTTCCTCAGCACTCGCACACGTTCACGAACGCCGTTCTGCCACATCCCACATGGCGCGGAGGTCTTACGCGTTGCCCTAATCGGAGCTGCGCTCAGAGTAACCCTCGTCTTCGCATTCCATCCAGGACCTCCTGACTGAAGGCACCGTGCCTCCTAGAGGACGGCGGCTTGGGTTCTTACTGCAATTCAAGTCCTGTTCCTGCTTTGGCACTGCAGGCAGCCCCAGGCCCAGAGGAGCGGCTACGGCGTTCCTTGGTTGAGACAGTTCGCTGGATGCGGGACTCCCTCCTGCGATAAGTTGACTCGGGGAAGGAAACGCAGGGTAACCGGTGTCTCCTGGGACTCGTCAGAAACCACAGGGATGTACGCTGAGTGTGCCCATGAACACGGGGGCCTGCTGGAACTAGCCCTGCTTTCCCATTTTGAGGGCGGCCTTCATGCCTGCCTTGACGCTCCCTGACATTCCCGGCTCCCGACAGGCCAGTGAGCCCTGGAAGAGTGCTTCGGGGAAAATCATGAGTTTGCTCTCTCTAAACCAGGGGCTGCCGCGGCCGCGGTGGCGGTCCGCACGGCAGGCTCCAGAGCCAAAGGGAGCCTCAACGTGAGAACTGGCCTCCGGGTTAGGCCCTGAGTAGCCGTGCAGAAAGGGAGGCATGCAGCTCTTTCCGGGAGTTCTTAGTCGCTTTGCTTTCAAGGCAGTACACGCCCGGGGACTCCTAGGCCCCACGGGCGTGCAGCGTTTTCCCTCCAAGGTCCCTGAGTGCCTCCAGACACCTGTGGGCCGGCTGAGCAACGTCGAGGTCCATTGGTTGATTCCCTCGGAGGACCCCCGTGCATGCCGAGTGCTGGGCAACCACACACTGCGCGTTCCTTGAGGAGCGCTACATCTCCAGAGCCCTCGAACGCCCTTCGGGACAACATGGCTGGTGGGTGCGAGGTGCCCAGGAAGACTCTGTCATGGCCCTTGTGTGAGCTGCCATGAGAGAACGCTGTGCTTGCAACACTGCGAGGCCCGCCCTCGTGCCTGAAGTCACTCTGCTCGAGGAGAAAGTCAGCACCTTAGCGTGCTGTGTGGCTCCCGGCACACCCAGCATGAAGCCATGTCTGGAAGTAAGGCCCTGGTTTGCCGTGCAGAAGCGGAGGCGTGCTGCACTTTCCAGGAGGCGGTGGCCTCTGCTCTGCATACCTTGAACGGCAGCACAGCCTTCTGGACACCTGGGAGGCTAGCCGGGGCGCCCTGTTCCCGGCAGGAACACTGAGTAACCAACCCCAGGCGCACCTGGCTCTGCTAAGCACCATCCAGGCCCGTAGCCCCTTAGAGCCCCTCTGTGCACGCCGAGCGTAGGGAAACGCACTGCCCTCTCTTTTGGAGCAGCTTGGTTTCCTCAGCACTCGCACACGTTCACGAACGCCGTTCTGCCACATCCCACATGGCGCGGAGGTCTTACGCGTTGCCCTAATCGGAGCTGCGCTCAGAGTAACCCTCGTCTTCGCATTCCATCCAGGACCTCCTGACTGAAGGCACCGTGCCTCCTAGAGGACGGCGGCTTGGGTTCTTACTGCAATTCAAGTCCTGTTCCTGCTTTGGCACTGCAGGCAGCCCCAGGCCCAGAGGAGCGGCTACGGCGTTCCTTGGTTGAGACAGTTCGCCGGATGCGGGACTCCCTCCTGCGATAAGTTGACTCGGGGAAGGAAACGCAGGGTAACCGGTGTCTCCTGGGACTCGTCAGAAACCACAGGGATGTACACTGAGTGTGCCCATGAACACGGGGGCCTGCTGGAACTAGCCCTGCTTTCCCATTTTGAGGGCGGCCTTCATGCCTGCCTTGACGCTCCCTGACATTCCCGGCTCCCGACAGGCCAGTGAGCCCTGGAAGAGTGCTTCGGGGAAAATCATGAGTTTGCTCTCTCTAAACCAGGGGCTGCCGCGGCCGCGGTGGCGGTCCGCACGGCAGGCTCCAGAGCCAAAGGGAGCCTCAACGTGAGAACTGGCCTCCAGGTTAGGCCCTGAGTAGCCGTGCAGAAAGGGAGGCATGCAGCTCTTTCCGGGAGTTCTTAGTCGCTTTGCTTTCAAGGAGGTACACGCCCGGGGACTCCTAGGCCCCACGGGCGTGCAGCGTTTTCCCTCCAAGGTCCCTGAGTGCCTCCAGACACCTGTGGGCCGGCTGAGCAACGTCGAGGTCCATTGGTTGATTCCCTCGGAGGACCCCCGTGCGTGCCGAGTGCTGGGCAACCACACACTGCGCGTTCCTTGAGGAGCGCTACATCTCCAGAGCCCTCGAACGCCCTTCGGGACAACATGGCTGGTGGGTGCGAGGTGCCCAGGAAGACTCTGTCATGGCCCTTGTGTGAGCTGCCATGAGAGAACGCTGTGCTTGCAACACTGCGAGGCCCGCCCTCGTGCCTGAAGTCACTCTGCTCGAGGAGAAAGTCAGCACCTTAGCGTGCTGTGTGGCTCCCGGCACACCCCGCATGAAGCCATGCCTGGAAGTAAGGCCCTGGTTTGCCGTGCAGAAGCGGAGGCGTGCTGCACTTTCCAGGAGGCGGTGGCCTCTGCTCTGCATACCTTGAACGGCAGCACAGCCTTCTGGACACCTGGGAGGCTAGCCGGGGCGCCCTGTTCCCGGCAGGAACACTGAGTAACCAACCCCAGGCGCACCTGGCTCTGCTAAGCACCATCCAGGCCCGTAGCCCCTTAGAGCCCCTCTGTGCACGCCGAGCGTAGGGAAACGCACTGCCCTCTCTTTTGGAGCAGCTTGGTTTCCTCAGCACTCGCACACGTTCACGAACGCCGTTCTGCCACATCCCACATGGCGCGGAGGTCTTACGCGTTGCCCTAATCGGAGCTGCGCTCAGAGTAACCCTCGTCTTCGCATTCCATCCAGGACCTCCTGACTGAAGGCACCGTGCCTCCTAGAGGACGGCGGCTTGGGTTCTTACTGCAATTCAAGTCCTGTTCCTTCTTTGGCACTGCAGGCAGCCCCAGGCCCAGAGGAGCGGCTACGGCGTTCCTTGGTTGAGACAGTTCGCCGGATGCGGGACTCCCTCCTGCGATAAGTTGACTCGGGGAAGGAAACGCAGGGTAACCGGTGTCTCCTGGGACTCGTCAGAAACCACAGGGATGTACGCTGAGTGTGCCCATGAACACGGGGGCCTGCTGGAACTAGCCCTGCTTTCCCATTTTGAGGGCGGCCTTCATGCCTGCCTTGACGCTCCCTGACATTCCCGGCTCCCGACAGGCCAGTGAGCCCTGGAAGAGTGCTTCGGGGAAAATCATGAGTTTGCTCTCTCTAAACCAGGGGCTTCCGCGGCCGCGGTGGCGGTCCGCACGGCAGGCTCCAGAGCCAAAGGGAGCCTCAACGTGAGAACTGGCCTCCAGGTTAGGCCCTGAGTAGCCGTGCAGAAAGGGAGGCATGCAGCTCTTTCCGGGAGTTCTTAGTCGCTTTGCTTTCAAGGCAGTACACGCCCGGGGACTCCTAGGCCCCAGGGGTGTGCAGCGTTTTCCCTCCAAGGTTCCTGAGTGCCTCCAGACACCTGTGGGCCGGCTGAGCAACGTCGAGGTCCATTGGTTGATTCCCTCGGAGGACCCCCGTGCGTGCCGAGTGCTGGGCAACCACACACTGCGCGTTCCTTGAGGAGCGCTACATCTCCAGAGCCCTCGAACGCCCTTCGGGACAACATGGCTGGTGGGTGCGAGGTGCCCAGGAAGACTCTGTCATGGCCCTTGTGTGAGCTGCCATGAGAGAACGCTGTGCTTGCAACACTGCGAGGCCCGCCCTCGTGCCTGAAGTCACTCTGCTCGAGGAGAAAGTCAGCACCTTAGCGTGCTGTGTGGCTCCCGGCACACCCAGCATGAAGCCATGCCTGGAAGTAAGGCCCTGGTTTGCCGTGCAGAAGCGGAGGCGTGCTGCACTTTCCAGGAGGCGGTGGCCTCTGCTCTGCATACCTTGAACGGCAGCACAGCCTTCTGGACACCTGGGAGGCTAGCCGGGGCGCCCTGTTCCCGGCAGGAACACTGAGTAACCCCAGGCGCACCTGGCTCTGCTAAGCACCATCCAGGCCCGTAGCCCCTTAGAGCCCCTCTGTGCACGCCGAGCGTAGGGAAACGCACTGCCCTCTCTTTTGGAGCAGCTTGGTTTCCTCAGCACTCGCACACGTTCACGAACGCCGTTCTGCCACATCCCACATGGCACGGAGGTCTTACGCGTTGCCCTAATCGGAGCTGCGCTCAGAGTAACCCTCGTCTTCGCATTCCATCCAGGACCTCCTGACTGAAGGCACCGTGCCTCCTAGAGGACGGCGGCTTGGGTTCTTACTGCAATTCAAGTCCTGTTCCTGCTTTGGCACTGCAGGCAGCCCCAGGCCCAGAGGAGCGGCTACGGCGTTCCTTGGTTGAGACAGTTCGCTGGATGCGGGACTCCCTCCTGCGATAAGTTGACTCGGGGAAGGAAACGCAGGGTAACCGGTGTCTCCTGGGACTCGTCAGAAACCACAGGGATGTACGCTGAGTGTGCCCATGAACACGGGGGCCTGCTGGAACTAGCCCTGCTTTCCCATTTTGAGGGCGGCATTCATGCCTGCCTTGACGCTCCCTGACATTCCCGGCTCCCGACAGGCCAGTGAGCCCTGGAAGAGTGCTTCGGGGAAAATCATGAGTTTGCTCTCTCTAAACCAGGGGCTTCCGCGGCCACGGTGGCGGTCCGCACGGCAGGCTCCAGAGCCAAAGGGAGCCTCAACGTGAGAACTGGCCTCCAGGTTAGGCCCTGAGTAGCCGTGCAGAAAGGGAGGCATGCAGCTCTTTCCGGGAGTTCTTAGTCGCTTTGCTTTCAAGGCAGTACACGCCCGGGGACTCCTAGGCCCCACGGGCGTGCAGCGTTTTCCCTCCAAGGTCCCTGAGTGCCTCCAGACACCTGTGGGCCGGCTGAGCAACGTCGAGGTCCATTGGTTGATTCCCTCGGAGGACCCCCGTGCGTGCCGAGTGCTGGGCAACCACACACTGCGCGTTCCTTGAGGAGCGCTACCTCTCCAGAGCCCTCGAACGCCCTTCGGGACAACATGGCTGGTGGGTGCGAGGTGCCCAGGAAGACTCTGTCATGGCCCTTGTGTGAGCTGCCATGAGAGAACGCTGTGCTTGCAACACTGCGAGGCCCGCCCTCGTGCCTGAAGTCACTCTGCTCGAGGAGAAAGTCAGCACCTTAGCGTGCTGTGTGGCTCCCGGCACACCCAGCATGAAGCCATGCCTGGAAGTAAGGCCCTGGTTTGCCGTGCAGAAGCGGAGGCGTGCTGCACTTTCCAGGAGGCGGTGGCCTCTGCTCTGCATACCTTGAACGGCAGCACAGCCTTCTGGACACCTGGGAGGCTAGCCGGGGCGCCCTGTTCCCGGCAGGAACACTGAGTAACCCCAGGCGCACCTGGCTCTGCTAAGCACCATCCAGGCCCGTAGCCCCTTAGAGCCCCTCTGTGCACGCCGAGCGTAGGGAAACGCACTGCCCTCTCTTTTGGAGCAGCTTGGTTTCCTCAGCACTCGCACACGTTCACGAACGCCGTTCTGCCACATCCCACATGGCGCGGAGGTCTTACGCGTTGCCCTAATCGGAGCTGCGCTCAGAGTAACCCTCGTCTTCGCATTCCATCCAGGACCTCCTGACTGAAGGCACCGTGCCTCCTAGAGGACGGCGGCTTGGGTTCTTACTGCAATTCAAGTCCTGTTCCTGCTTTGGCACTGCAGGCAGCCCCAGGCCCAGAGGAGCGGCTACGGCGTTCCTTGGTTGAGACAGTTCGCTGGATGCGGGACTCCCTCCTGCGATAAGTTGACTCGGGGAAGGAAACGCAGGGTAACCGGTGTCTCCTGGGACTCGTCAGAAACCACAGGGATGTACGCTGAGTGTGCCCATGAACACGGGGGCCTGCTGGAACTAGCCCTGCTTTCCCATTTTGAGGGCGGCCTTCATGCCTGCCTTGACGCTCCCTGACATTCCCGGCTCCCGACAGGCCAGTGAGCCCTGGAAGAGTGCTTCGGGGAAAATCATGAGTTTGCTCTCTCTAAACCAGGGGCTTCCGCGGCCGCGGTGGCGGTCCGCACGGCAGGCTCCAGAGCCAAAGGGAGCCTCAACGTGAGAACTGGCCTCCAGGTTAGGCCCTGAGTAGCCGTGCAGAAAGGGAGGCATGCAGCTCTTTCCGGGAGTTCTTAGTCGCTTTGCTTTCAAGGCAGTACACGCCCGGGGACTCCTAGGCCCCACGGGCGTGCAGCGTTTTCCCTCCAAGGTCCCTGAGTGCCTCCAGACACCTGTGGGCCGGCTGAGCAACGTCGAGGTCCATTGGTTGATTCCCTCGGAGGACCCCCATGCGTGCCGAGTGCTGGGCAACCACACACTGCGCGTTCCTTGAGGAGCGCTACCTCTCCAGAGCCCTCGAACGCCCTTCGGGACAACATGGCTGGTGGGTGCGAGGTGCCCAGGAAGACTCTGTCATGGCCCTTGTGTGAGCTGCCATGAGAGAACGCTGTGCTTGCAACACTGCGAGGCCCGCCCTCGTGCCTGAAGTCACTCTGCTCGAGGAGAAAGTCAGCACCTTAGCGTGCTGTGTGGCTCCCGGCACACCCAGCATGAAGCCATGCCTGGAAGTAAGGCCCTGGTTTGCCGTGCAGAAGCGGAGGCGTGCTGCACTTTCCAGGAGGCGGTGGCCTCTGCTCTGCATACCTTGAACGGCAGCACAGCCTTCTGGACACCTGGGAGGCTAGCCGGGGCGCCCTGTTCCCGGCAGGAACACTGAGTAACCCCAGGCGCACCTGGCTCTGCTAAGCACCATCCAGGCCCGTAGCCCCTTAGAGCCCCTCTGTGCACGCCGAGCGTAGGGAAACGCACTGCCCTCTCTTTTGGAGCAGCTTGGTTTCCTCAGCACTCGCACACGTTCACGAACGCCGTTCTGCCACATCCCACATGGCGCGGAGGTCTTACGCGTTGCACTAATCGGAGCTGCGCTCAGAGTAACCCTCGTCTTCGCATTCCATCCAGGACCTCCTGACTGAAGGCACCGTGCCTCCTAGAGGACGGCGGCTTGGGTTCTTACTGCAATTCAAGTCCTGTTCCTTCTTTGGCACTGCAGGCAGCCCCAGGCCCAGAGGAGCGGCTACGGCGTTCCTTGGTTGAGACAGTTCGCCGGATGCGGGACTCCCTCCTGTGATAAGTTGACTCGGGGAAGGAAACGCAGGGTAACCGGTGTCTCCTGGGACTCGTCAGAAACCACAGGGATGTACGCTGAGTGTGCCCATGAACACGGGGGCCTGCTGGAACTAGCCCTGCTTTCCCATTTTGAGGGCGGCATTCATGCCTGCCTTGACGCTCCCTGACATTCCCGGCTCCCGACAGGCCAGTGAGCCCTGGAAGAGTGCTTCGGGGAAAATCATGAGTTTGCTCTCTCTAAACCAGGGGCTTCCGCGGCCGCGGTGGCGGTCCGCACGGCAGGCTCCAGAGCCAAAGGGAGCCTCAACGTGAGAACTGGCCTCCAGGTTAGGCCCTGAGTAGCCGTGCAGAAAGGGAGGCATGCAGCTCTTTCCGGGAGTTCTTAGTCGCTTTGCTTTCAAGGCAGTACACGCCCGGGGACTCCTAGGCCCCACGGGCGTGCAGCGTTTTCCCTCCAAGGTCCCTGAGTGCCTCCAGACACCTGTGGGCCGGCTGAGCAACGTCGAGGTCCATTGGTTGATTCCCTCGGAGGACCCCCGTGCGTGCCGAGTGCTGGGCAACCACACACTGCGCGTTCCTTGAGGAGCGCTACATCTCCAGAGCCCTCGAACGCCCTTCGGGACAACATGGCTGGTGGGTGCGAGGTGCCCAGGAAGACTCTGTCATGGCCCTTGTGTGAGCTGCCATGAGAGAACGCTGTGCTTGCAACACTGCGAGGCCCGCCCTCGTGCCTGAAGTCACTCTGCTCGAGGAGAAAGTCAGCACCTTAGCGTGCTGTGTGGCTCCCGGCACACCCAGCATGAAGCCATGCCTGGAAGTAAGGCCCTGGTTTGCCGTGCAGAAGCGGAGGCGTGCTGCACTTTCCAGGAGGCGGTGGCCTCTGCTCTGCATACCTTGAACGGCAGCACAGCCTTCTGGACACCTGGGAGGCTAGCCGGGGCGCCCTGTTCCCGGCAGGAACACTGAGTAACCCCAGGCGCACCTGGCTCTGCTAAGCACCATCCAGGCCCGTAGCCCCTTAGAGCCCCTCTGTGCACGCCGAGCGTAGGGAAACGCACTGCCCTCTCTTTTGGAGCAGCTTGGTTTCCTCAGCACTCGCACACGTTCACGAACGCCGTTCTGCCACATCCCACATGGCGCGGAGGTCTTACGCGTTGCCCTAATCGGAGCTGCGCTCAGAGTAACCCTCGTCTTCGCATTCCATCCAGGACCTCCTGACTGAAGGCACCGTGCCTCCTAGAGGACGGCGGCTTGGGTTCTTACTGCAATTCAAGTCCTGTTCCTTCTTTGGCACTGCAGGCAGCCCCAGGCCCAGAGGAGCGGCTACGGCGTTCCTTGGTTGAGACAGTTCGCCGGATGCGGGACTCCCTCCTGCGATAAGTTGACTCGGGGAAGGAAACGCAGGGTAACCGGTGTCTCCTGGGACTCGTCAGAAACCACAGGGATGTACGCTGAGTGTGCCCATGAACACGGGGGCCTGCTGGAACTAGCCCTGCTTTCCCATTTTGAGGGCGGCATTCATGCCTGCCTTGACGCTCCCTGACATTCCCGGCTCCCAACAGGCCAGTGAGCCCTGGAAGAGTGCTTCGGGGAAAATCATGAGTTTGCTCTCTCTAAACCAGGGGCTGCCGCGGCCGCGGTGGCGGTCCGCACGGCAGGCTCCAGAGCCAAAGGGAGCCTCAACGTGAGAACTGGCCTCCAGGTTAGGCCCTGAGTAGCCGTGCAGAAAGGGAGGCATGCAGCTCTTTCCGGGAGTTCTTAGTCGCTTTGCTTTCAAGGCAGTACACGCCCGGGGACTCCTAGGCCCCAGGGGCGTGCAGCGTTTTCCCTCCAAGGTCCCTGAGTGCCTCCAGACACCTGTGGGCCGGCTGAGCAACGTCGAGGTCCATTGGTTGATTCCCTCGGAGGACCCCCGTGCGTGCCGAGTGCTGGGCAACCACACACTGCGCGTTCCTTGAGGAGCACTACATCTCCAGAGCCCTCGAACGCCCTTCGGGACAACATGGCTGGTGGGTGCGAGGTGCCCAGGAAGACTCTGTCATGGCCCTTGTGTGAGCTGCCATGAGAGAACGCTGTGCTTGCAACACTGCGAGGCCCGCCCTCGTGCCTGAAGTCACTCTGCTCGAGGAGAAAGTCAGCACCTTAGCGTGCTGTGTGGCTCCCGGCACACCCCGCATGAAGCCATGCCTGGAAGTAAGGCCCTGGTTTGCCGTGCAGAAGCGGAGGCGTGCTGCACTTTCCAGGAGGCGGTGGCCTCTGCTCTGCATACCTTGAACGGCAGCACAGCCTTCTGGACACCTGGGAGGCTAGCCGGGGCGCCCTGTTCCCGGCAGGAACACTGAGTAACCCCAGGCGCACCTGGCTCTGCTAAGCACCATCCAGGCCCGTAGCCCCTTAGAGCCCCTCTGTGCACGCCGAGCGTAGGGAAACGCACTGCCCTCTCTTTTGGAGCAGCTTGGTTTCCTCAGCACTCGCACACGTTCACGAACGCCGTTCTGCCACATCCCACATGGCGCGGAGGTCTTACGCGTTGCCCTAATCGGAGCTGCGCTCAGAGTAACCCTCGTCTTCGCATTCCATCCAGGACCTCCTGACTGAAGGCACCGTGCCTCCTAGAGGACGGCGGCTTGGGTTCTTACTGCAATTCAAGTCCTGTTCCTTCTTTGGCACTGCAGGCAGCCCCAGGCCCAGAGGAGTGGCTACGGCGTTCCTTGGTTGAGACAGTTCGCCGGATGCGGGACTCCCTCCTGCGATAAGTTGACTCGGGGAAGGAAACGCAGGGTAACCGGTGTCTCCTGGGACTCGTCAGAAACCACAGGGATGTACGCTGAGTGTGCCCATGAACACGGGGGCCTGCTGGAACTAGCCCTGCTTTCCCATTTTGAGGGCGGCATTCATGCCTGCCTTGACGCTCCCTGACATTCCCGGCTCCCGACAGGCCAGTGAGCCCTGGAAGAGTGCTTCGGGGAAAATCATGAGTTTGCTCTCTCTAAACCAGGGGCTGCCGCGGCCGCGGTGGCGGTCCGCACGGCAGGCTCCAGAGCCAAAGGGAGCCTCAACGTGAGAACTGGCCTCCAGGTTAGGCCCTGAGTAGCCGTGCAGAAAGGGAGGCATGCAGCTCTTTCCGGGAGTTCTTAGTCGCTTTGCTTTCAAGGCAGTACTCGCCCGGGGAATCCTAGGCCCCAGGGGCGTGCAGCGTTTTCCCTCCAAGGTCCCTGAGTACCTCCAGACACCTGTGGGCCGGCTGAGCAACGTCGAGGTCCATTGGTTGATTCCCTCGGAGGACCCCCGTGCGTGCCGAGTGCTGGGCAACCACACACTGCGCGTTCCTTGAGGAGCGCTACCTCTCCAGAGCCCTCGAACGCCCTTCGGGACAACATGGCTGGTGGGTGCGAGGTGCCCAGGAAGACTCTGTCATGGCCCTTGTGTGAGCTGCCATGAGAGAACGCTGTGCTTGCAGCACTGCGAGGCCCGCCCTCGTGCCTGAAGTCACTCTGCTCGAGGAGAAAGTCAGCACCTTAGCGTGCTGTGTGGCTCCCGGCACACCCAGCATGAAGCCATGCCTGGAAGTAAGGCCCTGGTTTGCCGTGCAGAAGCGGAGGCGTCCTGCACTTTCCAGGAGGCGGTGGCCTCTGCTCTGCATACCTTGAACGGCAGCACAGCCTTCTGGACACCTGGAGGCTAGCCGGGCGCCCTGTTCCCGGCAGGAACACTGAGTAACCAACCCAAGGCGCAGCTGGCTCTGCTAAGCACCATCCAGGCCCGTAGCCCCTTAGAGCCCCTCTGTGCACGCCGAGCGTAGGGAAACGCACTGCCCTCTCTTTTGGAGCAGCTTGGTTTCCTCAGCACTCGCACACGTTCACGAACGCCGTTCTGCCACATCCCACATGGCGCGGAGGTCTTACGCGTTGCCCTAATCGGAGCTGCGCTCAGAGTAACCCTCGTCTTCGCATTCCATCCAGGACCTCCTGACTGAAGGCACCGTGCCTCCTAGAGGACGGCGGCTTGGGTTCTTACTGCAATTCAAGTCCTGTTCCTTCTTTGGCACTGCAGGCAGCCCCAGGCCCAGAGGAGCGGCTACGGCGTTCCTTGGTTGAGACAGTTCGCCGGATGCGGGACTCCCTCCTGCGATAAGTTGACTCGGGGAAGGAAACGCAGGGTAACCGGTGTCTCCTGGACTCGTCAGAAACCACAGGGATGTACGCTGAGTGTGCCCATGAACACGGGGGCCTGCTGGAACTAGCCCTGCTTTCCCATTTTGAGGGCGGCCTTCATGCCTGCCTTGACGCTCCCTGACATTCCCGGCTCCCGACAGGCCAGTGAGCCCTGGAAGAGTGCTTCGGGGAAAATCATGAGTTTGCTCTCTCTAAACCAGGGGCTGCCGCGGCGCGGTGGCGGTCCGCACGGCAGGCTCCAGAGCCAAGGGAGCCTCAACGTGAGAACTGGCCTCCAGGTTAGGCCCTGAGTAGCCGTGCAGAAAGGGAGGCATGCAGCTCTTTCCGGAGTTCTTAGTCGCTTTGCTTTCAAGGCAGTACACGCCCGGGGACTCCTAGGCCCCAGGGGTGTGCAGCGTTTTCCCTCCAAGGTTCCTGAGTGCCTCCAGACACCTGTGGGCCGGCTGAGCAACGTCGAGGTCCATTGGTTGATTCCCTCGGAGGACCCCCGTGCGTGCCGAGTGCTGGGCAACCACACACTGCGCGTTCCTTGAGGAGCGCTACATCTCCAGAGCCCTCGAACGCCCTTCGGGACAACATGGCTGGTGGGTGCGAGGTGCCCAGGAAGACTCTGTCATGGCCTTGTGTGAGCTGCCATGAGAGAACGCTGTGCTTGCAACACTGCGAGGCCCGCCCTCGTGCCTGAAGTCACTCTGCTCGAGGAGAAAGTCAGCACCTTAGCGTGCTGTGTGGCTCCCGGCACACCCAGCATGAAGCCATGCCTGGAAGTAAGGCCCTGGTTTGCCGTGCAGAAGCGGAGGCGTGCTGCACTTTCCAGGAGGCGGTGGCCTCTGCTCTGCATACCTTGAACGGCAGCACAGCCTTCTGGACACCTGGGAGGCTAGCCGGGGCGCCCTGTTCCCGGCAGGAACACTGAGTAACCCCAGGCGCACCTGGCTCTGCTAAGCACCATCCAGGCCCGTAGCCCCTTAGAGCCCCTCTGTGCACGCCGAGCGTAGGGAAACGCACTGCCCTCTCTTTTGGAGCAGCTTGGTTTCCTCAGCACTCGCACACGTTCACGAACGCCGTTCTGCCACATCCCACATGGCACGGAGGTCTTACGCGTTGTCCTAATCGGAGCTGCGCTCAGAGTAACCCTCGTCTTCGCATTCCATCCAGGACCTCCTGACTGAAGGCACCGTGCCTCCTAGAGGACGGCGGCTTGGGTTCTTACTGCAATTCAAGTCCTGTTCCTGCTTTGGCACTGCAGGCAGCCCCAGGCCCAGAGGAGCGGCTACGGCGTTCCTTGGTTGAGACAGTTCGCTGGATGCGGGACTCCCTCCTGCGATAAGTTGACTCGGGGAAGGAAACGCAGGGTAACCGGTGTCTCCTGGGACTCGTCAGAAACCACAGGGATGTACGCTGAGTGTGCCCATGAACACGGGGGCCTGCTGGAACTAGCCCTGCTTTCCCATTTTGAGGGCGGCATTCATGCCTGCCTTGACGCTCCCTGACATTCCCGGCTCCCGACAGGCCAGTGAGCCCTGGAAGAGTGCTTCGGGGAAAATCATGAGTTTGCTCTCTCTAAACCAGGGGCTTCCGCGGCCACGGTGGCGGTCCGCACGGCAGGCTCCAGAGCCAAAGGGAGCCTCAACGTGAGAACTGGCCTCCAGGTTAGGCCCTGAGTAGCCGTGCAGAAAGGGAGGCATGCAGCTCTTTCCGGGAGTTCTTAGTCGCTTTGCTTTCAAGGCAGTACACGCCCGGGGACTCCTAGGCCCCACGGGCGTGCAGCGTTTTCCCTCCAAGGTCCCTGAGTGCCTCCAGACACCTGTGGGCCGGCTGAGCAACGTCGAGGTCCATTGGTTGATTCCCTCGGAGGACCCCCGTGCGTGCCGAGTGCTGGGCAACCACACACTGCGCGTTCCTTGAGGAGCGCTACCTCTCCAGAGCCCTCGAACGCCCTTCGGGACAACATGGCTGGTGGGTGCGAGGTGCCCAGGAAGACTCTGTCATGGCCCTTGTGTGAGCTGCCATGAGAGAACGCTGTGCTTGCAACACTGCGAGGCCCGCCCTCGTGCCTGAAGTCACTCTGCTCGAGGAGAAAGTCAGCACCTTAGCGTGCTGTGTGGCTCCCGGCACACCCAGCATGAAGCCATGCCTGGAAGTAAGGCCCTGGTTTGCCGTGCAGAAGCGGAGGCGTGCTGCACTTTCCAGGAGGCGGTGGCCTCTGCTCTGCATACCTTGAACGGCAGCACAGCCTTCTGGACACCTGGGAGGCTAGCCGGGGCGCCCTGTTCCCGGCAGGAACACTGAGTAACCCCAGGCGCACCTGGCTCTGCTAAGCACCATCCAGGCCCGTAGCCCCTTAGAGCCCCTCTGTGCACGCCGAGCGTAGGGAAACGCACTGCCCTCTCTTTTGGAGCAGCTTGGTTTCCTCAGCACTCGCACACGTTCACGAACGCCGTTCTGCCACATCCCACATGGCGCGGAGGTCTTACGCGTTGCCCTAATCGGAGCTGCGCTCAGAGTAACCCTCGTCTTCGCATTCCATCCAGGACCTCCTGACTGAAGGCACCGTGCCTCCTAGAGGACGGCGGCTTGGGTTCTTACTGCAATTCAAGTCCTGTTCCTGCTTTGGCACTGCAGGCAGCCCCAGGCCCAGAGGAGCGGCTACGGCGTTCCTTGGTTGAGACAGTTCGCTGGATGCGGGACTCCCTCCTGCGATAAGTTGACTCGGGGAAGGAAACGCAGGGTAACCGGTGTCTCCTGGGACTCGTCAGAAACCACAGGGATGTACGCTGAGTGTGCCCATGAACACGGGGGCCTGCTGGAACTAGCCCTGCTTTCCCATTTTGAGGGCGGCCTTCATGCCTGCCTTGACGCTCCCTGACATTCCCGGCTCCCGACAGGCCAGTGAGCCCTGGAAGAGTGCTTCGGGGAAAATCATGAGTTTGCTCTCTCTAAACCAGGGGCTGCCGCGGCCGCGGTGGCGGTCCGCACGGCAGGCTCCAGAGCCAAAGGGAGCCTCAACGTGAGAACTGGCCTCCGGGTTAGGCCCTGAGTAGCCGTGCAGAAAGGGAGGCATGCAGCTCTTTCCGGGAGTTCTTAGTCGCTTTGCTTTCAAGGCAGTACACGCCCGGGGACTCCTAGGCCCCACGGGCGTGCAGCGTTTTCCCTCCAAGGTCCCTGAGTGCCTCCAGACACCTGTGGGCCGGCTGAGCAACGTCGAGGTCCATTGGTTGATTCCCTCGGAGGACCCCCGTGCATGCCGAGTGCTGGGCAACCACACACTGCGCGTTCCTTGAGGAGCGCTACATCTCCAGAGCCCTCGAACGCCCTTCGGGACAACATGGCTGGTGGGTGCGAGGTGCCCAGGAAGACTCTGTCATGGCCCTTGTGTGAGCTGCCATGAGAGAACGCTGTGCTTGCAACACTGCGAGGCCCGCCCTCGTGCCTGAAGTCACTCTGCTCGAGGAGAAAGTCAGCACCTTAGCGTGCTGTGTGGCTCCCGGCACACCCAGCATGAAGCCATGTCTGGAAGTAAGGCCCTGGTTTGCCGTGCAGAAGCGGAGGCGTGCTGCACTTTCCAGGAGGCGGTGGCCTCTGCTCTGCATACCTTGAACGGCAGCACAGCCTTCTGGACACCTGGGAGGCTAGCCGGGGCGCCCTGTTCCCGGCAGGAACACTGAGTAACCAACCCCAGGCGCACCTGGCTCTGCTAAGCACCATCCAGGCCCGTAGCCCCTTAGAGCCCCTCTGTGCACGCCGAGCGTAGGGAAACGCACTGCCCTCTCTTTTGGAGCAGCTTGGTTTCCTCAGCACTCGCACACGTTCACGAACGCCGTTCTGCCACATCCCACATGGCGCGGAGGTCTTACGCGTTGCCCTAATCGGAGCTGCGCTCAGAGTAACCCTCGTCTTCGCATTCCATCCAGGACCTCCTGACTGAAGGCACCGTGCCTCCTAGAGGACGGCGGCTTGGGTTCTTACTGCAATTCAAGTCCTGTTCCTGCTTTGGCACTGCAGGCAGCCCCAGGCCCAGAGGAGCGGCTACGGCGTTCCTTGGTTGAGACAGTTCGCCGGATGCGGGACTCCCTCCTGCGATAAGTTGACTCGGGGAAGGAAACGCAGGGTAACCGGTGTCTCCTGGGACTCGTCAGAAACCACAGGGATGTACACTGAGTGTGCCCATGAACACGGGGGCCTGCTGGAACTAGCCCTGCTTTCCCATTTTGAGGGCGGCCTTCATGCCTGCCTTGACGCTCCCTGACATTCCCGGCTCCCGACAGGCCAGTGAGCCCTGGAAGAGTGCTTCGGGAAAATCATGAGTTTGCTCTCTCTAAACCAGGGGCTGCCGCGGCCGCGGTGGCGGTCCGCACGGCAGGCTCCAGAGCCAAAGGGAGCCTCAACGTGAGAACTGGCCTCCAGGTTAGGCCCTGAGTAGCCGTGCAGAAAGGGAGGCATGCAGCTCTTTCCGGGAGTTCTTAGTCGCTTTGCTTTCAAGGCAGTACACGCCCGGGGACTCCTAGGCCCCACGGGCGTGCAGCGTTTTCCCTCCAAGGTCCCTGAGTGCCTCCAGACACCTGTGGGCCGGCTGAGCAACGTCGAGGTCCATTGGTTGATTCCCTCGGAGGACCCCCGTGCGTGCCGAGTGCTGGGCAACCACACACTGCGCGTTCCTTGAGGAGCGCTACCTCTCCAGAGCCCTCGAACGCCCTTCGGGACAACATGGCTGGTGGGTGCGAGGTGCCCAGGAAGACTCTGTCATGGCCCTTGTGTGAGCTGCCATGAGAGAACGCTGTGCTTGCAACACTGCGAGGCCCGCCCTCGTGCCTGAAGTCACTCTGCTCGAGGAGAAAGTCAGCACCTTAGCGTGCTGTGTGGCTCCCGGCACACCCAGCATGAAGCCATGCCTGGAAGTAAGGCCCTGGTTTGCCGTGCAGAAGCGGAGGCGTGCTGCACTTTCCAGGAGGCGGTGGCCTCTGCTCTGCATACCTTGAACGGCAGCACAGCCTTCTGGACACCTGGGAGGCTAGCCGGGGCGCCCTGTTCCCGGCAGGAACACTGAGTAACCCCAGGCGCACCTGGCTCTGCTAAGCACCATCCAGGCCCGTAGCCCCTTAGAGCCCCTCTGTGCACGCCGAGCGTAGGGAAACGCACTGCCCTCTCTTTTGGAGCAGCTTGGTTTCCTCAGCACTCGCACACGTTCACGAACGCCGTTCTGCCACATCCCACATGGCGCGGAGGTCTTACGCGTTGCCCTAATCGGAGCTGCGCTCAGAGTAACCCTCGTCTTCGCATTCCATCCAGGACCTCCTGACTGAAGGCACCGTGCCTCCTAGAGGACGGCGGCTTGGGTTCTTACTGCAATTCAAGTCCTGTTCCTGCTTTGGCACTGCAGGCAGCCCCAGGCCCAGAGGAGCGGCTACGGCGTTCCTTGGTTGAGACAGTTCGCTGGATGCGGGACTCCCTCCTGCGATAAGTTGACTCGGGGAAGGAAACGCAGGGTAACCGGTGTCTCCTGGGACTCGTCAGAAACCACAGGGATGTACGCTGAGTGTGCCCATGAACACGGGGGCCTGCTGGAACTAGCCCTGCTTTCCCATTTTGAGGGCGGCCTTCATGCCTGCCTTGACGCTCCCTGACATTCCCGGCTCCCGACAGGCCAGTGAGCCCTGGAAGAGTGCTTCGGGGAAAATCATGAGTTTGCTCTCTCTAAACCAGGGGCTGCCGCGGCCGCGGTGGCGGTCCGCACGGCAGGCTCCAGAGCCAAAGGGAGCCTCAACGTGAGAACTGGCCTCCGGGTTAGGCCCTGAGTAGCCGTGCAGAAAGGGAGGCATGCAGCTCTTTCCGGGAGTTCTTAGTCGCTTTGCTTTCAAGGCAGTACACGCCCGGGGACTCCTAGGCCCCACGGGCGTGCAGCGTTTTCCCTCCAAGGTCCCTGAGTGCCTCCAGACACCTGTGGGCCGGCTGAGCAACGTCGAGGTCCATTGGTTGATTCCCTCGGAGGACCCCCGTGCATGCCGAGTGCTGGGCAACCACACACTGCGCGTTCCTTGAGGAGCGCTACATCTCCAGAGCCCTCGAACGCCCTTCGGGACAACATGGCTGGTGGGTGCGAGGTGCCCAGGAAGACTCTGTCATGGCCCTTGTGTGAGCTGCCATGAGAGAACGCTGTGCTTGCAACACTGCGAGGCCCGCCCTCGTGCCTGAAGTCACTCTGCTCGAGGAGAAAGTCAGCACCTTAGCGTGCTGTGTGGCTCCCGGCACACCCAGCATGAAGCCATGTCTGGAAGTAAGGCCCTGGTTTGCCGTGCAGAAGCGGAGGCGTGCTGCACTTTCCAGGAGGCGGTGGCCTCTGCTCTGCATACCTTGAACGGCAGCACAGCCTTCTGGACACCTGGGAGGCTAGCCGGGGCGCCCTGTTCCCGGCAGGAACACTGAGTAACCAACCCCAGGCGCACCTGGCTCTGCTAAGCACCATCCAGGCCCGTAGCCCCTTAGAGCCCCTCTGTGCACGCCGAGCGTAGGGAAACGCACTGCCCTCTCTTTTGGAGCAGCTTGGTTTCCTCAGCACTCGCACACGTTCACGAACGCCGTTCTGCCACATCCCACATGGCGCGGAGGTCTTACGCGTTGCCCTAATCGGAGCTGCGCTCAGAGTAACCCTCGTCTTCGCATTCCATCCAGGACCTCCTGACTGAAGGCACCGTGCCTCCTAGAGGACGGCGGCTTGGGTTCTTACTGCAATTCAAGTCCTGTTCCTGCTTTGGCACTGCAGGCAGCCCCAGGCCCAGAGGAGCGGCTACGGCGTTCCTTGGTTGAGACAGTTCGCCGGATGCGGGACTCCCTCCTGCGATAAGTTGACTCGGGGAAGGAAACGCAGGGTAACCGGTGTCTCCTGGGACTCGTCAGAAACCACAGGGATGTACACTGAGTGTGCCCATGAACACGGGGGCCTGCTGGAACTAGCCCTGCTTTCCCATTTTGAGGGCGGCCTTCATGCCTGCCTTGACGCTCCCTGACATTCCCGGCTCCCGACAGGCCAGTGAGCCCTGGAAGAGTGCTTCGGGGAAAATCATGAGTTTGCTCTCTCTAAACCAGGGGCTGCCGCGGCCGCGGTGGCGGTCCGCACGGCAGGCTCCAGAGCCAAAGGGAGCCTCAACGTGAGAACTGGCCTCCAGGTTAGGCCCTGAGTAGCCGTGCAGAAAGGGAGGCATGCAGCTCTTTCCGGGAGTTCTTAGTCGCTTTGCTTTCAAGGAGGTACACGCCCGGGGACTCCTAGGCCCCACGGGCGTGCAGCGTTTTCCCTCCAAGGTCCCTGAGTGCCTCCAGACACCTGTGGGCCGGCTGAGCAACGTCGAGGTCCATTGGTTGATTCCCTCGGAGGACCCCCGTGCGTGCCGAGTGCTGGGCAACCACACACTGCGCGTTCCTTGAGGAGCGCTACATCTCCAGAGCCCTCGAACGCCCTTCGGGACAACATGGCTGGTGGGTGCGAGGTGCCCAGGAAGACTCTGTCATGGCCCTTGTGTGAGCTGCCATGAGAGAACGCTGTGCTTGCAACACTGCGAGGCCCGCCCTCGTGCCTGAAGTCACTCTGCTCGAGGAGAAAGTCAGCACCTTAGCGTGCTGTGTGGCTCCCGGCACACCCCGCATGAAGCCATGCCTGGAAGTAAGGCCCTGGTTTGCCGTGCAGAAGCGGAGGCGTGCTGCACTTTCCAGGAGGCGGTGGCCTCTGCTCTGCATACCTTGAACGGCAGCACAGCCTTCTGGACACCTGGGAGGCTAGCCGGGGCGCCCTGTTCCCGGCAGGAACACTGAGTAACCAACCCCAGGCGCACCTGGCTCTGCTAAGCACCATCCAGGCCCGTAGCCCCTTAGAGCCCCTCTGTGCACGCCGAGCGTAGGGAAACGCACTGCCCTCTCTTTTGGAGCAGCTTGGTTTCCTCAGCACTCGCACACGTTCACGAACGCCGTTCTGCCACATCCCACATGGCGCGGAGGTCTTACGCGTTGCCCTAATCGGAGCTGCGCTCAGAGTAACCCTCGTCTTCGCATTCCATCCAGGACCTCCTGACTGAAGGCACCGTGCCTCCTAGAGGACGGCGGCTTGGGTTCTTACTGCAATTCAAGTCCTGTTCCTGCTTTGGCACTGCAGGCAGCCCCAGGCCCAGAGGAGCGGCTACGGCGTTCCTTGGTTGAGACAGTTCGCTGGATGCGGGACTCCCTCCTGCGATAAGTTGACTCGGGGAAGGAAACGCAGGGTAACCGGTGTCTCCTGGGACTCGTCAGAAACCACAGGGATGTACGCTGAGTGTGCCCATGAACACGGGGGCCTGCTGGAACTAGCCCTGCTTTCCCATTTTGAGGGCGGCCTTCATGCCTGCCTTGACGCTCCCTGACATTCCCGGCTCCCGACAGGCCAGTGAGCCCTGGAAGAGTGCTTCGGGGAAAATCATGAGTTTGCTCTCTCTAAACCAGGGGCTTCCGCGGCCGCGGTGGCGGTCCGCACGGCAGGCTCCAGAGCCAAAGGGAGCCTCAACGTGAGAACTGGCCTCCAGGTTAGGCCCTGAGTAGCCGTGCAGAAAGGGAGGCATGCAGCTCTTTCCGGGAGTTCTTAGTCGCTTTGCTTTCAAGGCAGTACACGCCCGGGGACTCCTAGGCCCCACGGGCGTGCAGCGTTTTCCCTCCAAGGTCCCTGAGTGCCTCCAGACACCTGTGGGCCGGCTGAGCAACGTCGAGGTCCATTGGTTGATTCCCTCGGAGGACCCCCATGCGTGCCGAGTGCTGGGCAACCACACACTGCGCGTTCCTTGAGGAGCGCTACCTCTCCAGAGCCCTCGAACGCCCTTCGGGACAACATGGCTGGTGGGTGCGAGGTGCCCAGGAAGACTCTGTCATGGCCCTTGTGTGAGCTGCCATGAGAGAACGCTGTGCTTGCAACACTGCGAGGCCCGCCCTCGTGCCTGAAGTCACTCTGCTCGAGGAGAAAGTCAGCACCTTAGCGTGCTGTGTGGCTCCCGGCACACCCAGCATGAAGCCATGCCTGGAAGTAAGGCCCTGGTTTGCCGTGCAGAAGCGGAGGCGTGCTGCACTTTCCAGGAGGCGGTGGACTCTGCTCTGCATACCTTGAACGGCAGCACAGCCTTCTGGACACCTGGGAGGCTAGCCGGGGCGCCCTGTTCCCGGCAGGAACACTGAGTAACCCCAGGCGCACCTGGCTCTGCTAAGCACCATCCAGGCCCGTAGCCCCTTAGAGCCCCTCTGTGCACGCCGAGCGTAGGGAAACGCACTGCCCTCTCTTTTGGAGCAGCTTGGTTTCCTCAGCACTCGCACACGTTCACGAACGCCGTTCTGCCACATCCCACATGGCGCGGAGGTCTTACGCGTTGCACTAATCGGAGCTGCGCTCAGAGTAACCCTCGTCTTCGCATTCCATCCAGGACCTCCTGACTGAAGGCACCGTGCCTCCTAGAGGACGGCGGCTTGGGTTCTTACTGCAATTCAAGTCCTGTTCCTTCTTTGGCACTGCAGGCAGCCCCAGGCCCAGAGGAGCGGCTACGGCGTTCCTTGGTTGAGACAGTTCGCCGGATGCGGGACTCCCTCCTGTGATAAGTTGACTCGGGGAAGGAAACGCAGGGTAACCGGTGTCTCCTGGGACTCGTCAGAAACCACAGGGATGTACGCTGAGTGTGCCCATGAACACGGGGGCCTGCTGGAACTAGCCCTGCTTTCCCATTTTGAGGGCGGCATTCATGCCTGCCTTGACGCTCCCTGACATTCCCGGCTCCCGACAGGCCAGTGAGCCCTGGAAGAGTGCTTCGGGGAAAATCATGAGTTTGCTCTCTCTAAACCAGGGGCTTCCGCGGCCGCGGTGGCGGTCCGCACGGCAGGCTCCAGAGCCAAAGGGAGCCTCAACGTGAGAACTGGCCTCCAGGTTAGGCCCTGAGTAGCCGTGCAGAAAGGGAGGCATGCAGCTCTTTCCGGGAGTTCTTAGTCGCTTTGCTTTCAAGGCAGTACACGCCCGGGGACTCCTAGGCCCCACGGGCGTGCAGCGTTTTCCCTCCAAGGTCCCTGAGTGCCTCCAGACACCTGTGGGCCGGCTGAGCAACGTCGAGGTCCATTGGTTGATTCCCTCGGAGGACCCCCGTGCGTGCCGAGTGCTGGGCAACCACACACTGCGCGTTCCTTGAGGAGCGCTACATCTCCAGAGCCCTCGAACGCCCTTCGGGACAACATGGCTGGTGGGTGCGAGGTGCCCAGGAAGACTCTGTCATGGCCCTTGTGTGAGCTGCCATGAGAGAACGCTGTGCTTGCAACACTGCGAGGCCCGCCCTCGTGCCTGAAGTCACTCTGCTCGAGGAGAAAGTCAGCACCTTAGCGTGCTGTGTGGCTCCCGGCACACCCAGCATGAAGCCATGCCTGGAAGTAAGGCCCTGGTTTGCCGTGCAGAAGCGGAGGCGTGCTGCACTTTCCAGGAGGCGGTGGCCTCTGCTCTGCATACCTTGAACGGCAGCACAGCCTTCTGGACACCTGGGAGGCTAGCCGGGGCGCCCTGTTCCCGGCAGGAACACTGAGTAACCCCAGGCGCACCTGGCTCTGCTAAGCACCATCCAGGCCCGTAGCCCCTTAGAGCCCCTCTGTGCACGCCGAGCGTAGGGAAACGCACTGCCCTCTCTTTTGGAGCAGCTTGGTTTCCTCAGCACTCGCACACGTTCACGAACGCCGTTCTGCCACATCCCACATGGCGCGGAGGTCTTACGCGTTGCCCTAATCGGAGCTGCGCTCAGAGTAACCCTCGTCTTCGCATTCCATCCAGGACCTCCTGACTGAAGGCACCGTGCCTCCTAGAGGACGGCGGCTTGGGTTCTTACTGCAATTCAAGTCCTGTTCCTTCTTTGGCACTGCAGGCAGCCCCAGGCCCAGAGGAGCGGCTACGGCGTTCCTTGGTTGAGACAGTTCGCCGGATGCGGGACTCCCTCCTGCGATAAGTTGACTCGGGGAAGGAAACGCAGGGTAACCGGTGTCTCCTGGGACTCGTCAGAAACCACAGGGATGTACGCTGAGTGTGCCCATGAACACGGGGGCCTGCTGGAACTAGCCCTGCTTTCCCATTTTGAGGGCGGCATTCATGCCTGCCTTGACGCTCCCTGACATTCCCGGCTCCCAACAGGCCAGTGAGCCCTGGAAGAGTGCTTCGGGGAAAATCATGAGTTTGCTCTCTCTAAACCAGGGGCTGCCGCGGCCGCGGTGGCGGTCCGCACGGCAGGCTCCAGAGCCAAAGGGAGCCTCAACGTGAGAACTGGCCTCCAGGTTAGGCCCTGAGTAGCCGTGCAGAAAGGGAGGCATGCAGCTCTTTCCGGGAGTTCTTAGTCGCTTTGCTTTCAAGGCAGTACACGCCCGGGGACTCCTAGGCCCCAGGGGCGTGCAGCGTTTTCCCTCCAAGGTCCCTGAGTGCCTCCAGACACCTGTGGGCCGGCTGAGCAACGTCGAGGTCCATTGGTTGATTCCCTCGGAGGACCCCCGTGCGTGCCGAGTGCTGGGCAACCACACACTGCGCGTTCCTTGAGGAGCACTACATCTCCAGAGCCCTCGAACGCCCTTCGGGACAACATGGCTGGTGGGTGCGAGGTGCCCAGGAAGACTCTGTCATGGCCCTTGTGTGAGCTGCCATGAGAGAACGCTGTGCTTGCAACACTGCGAGGCCCGCCCTCGTGCCTGAAGTCACTCTGCTCGAGGAGAAAGTCAGCACCTTAGCGTGCTGTGTGGCTCCCGGCACACCCCGCATGAAGCCATGCCTGGAAGTAAGGCCCTGGTTTGCCGTGCAGAAGCGGAGGCGTGCTGCACTTTCCAGGAGGCGGTGGCCTCTGCTCTGCATACCTTGAACGGCAGCACAGCCTTCTGGACACCTGGGAGGCTAGCCGGGGCGCCCTGTTCCCGGCAGGAACACTGAGTAACCCCAGGCGCACCTGGCTCTGCTAAGCACCATCCAGGCCCGTAGCCCCTTAGAGCCCCTCTGTGCACGCCGAGCGTAGGGAAACGCACTGCCCTCTCTTTTGGAGCAGCTTGGTTTCCTCAGCACTCGCACACGTTCACGAACGCCGTTCTGCCACATCCCACATGGCGCGGAGGTCTTACGCGTTGCCCTAATCGGAGCTGCGCTCAGAGTAACCCTCGTCTTCGCATTCCATCCAGGACCTCCTGACTGAAGGCACCGTGCCTCCTAGAGGACGGCGGCTTGGGTTCTTACTGCAATTCAAGTCCTGTTCCTTCTTTGGCACTGCAGGCAGCCCCAGGCCCAGAGGAGTGGCTACGGCGTTCCTTGGTTGAGACAGTTCGCCGGATGCGGGACTCCCTCCTGCGATAAGTTGACTCGGGGAAGGAAACGCAGGGTAACCGGTGTCTCCTGGGACTCGTCAGAAACCACAGGGATGTACGCTGAGTGTGCCCATGAACACGGGGGCCTGCTGGAACTAGCCCTGCTTTCCCATTTTGAGGGCGGCATTCATGCCTGCCTTGACGCTCCCTGACATTCCCGGCTCCCGACAGGCCAGTGAGCCCTGGAAGAGTGCTTCGGGGAAAATCATGAGTTTGCTCTCTCTAAACCAGGGGCTGCCGCGGCCGCGGTGGCGGTCCGCACGGCAGGCTCCAGAGCCAAAGGGAGCCTCAACGTGAGAACTGGCCTCCAGGTTAGGCCCTGAGTAGCCGTGCAGAAAGGGAGGCATGCAGCTCTTTCCGGGAGTTCTTAGTCGCTTTGCTTTCAAGGCAGTACTCGCCCGGGGAATCCTAGGCCCCAGGGGCGTGCAGCGTTTTCCCTCCAAGGTCCCTGAGTACCTCCAGACACCTGTGGGCCGGCTGAGCAACGTCGAGGTCCATTGGTTGATTCCCTCGGAGGACCCCCGTGCGTGCCGAGTGCTGGGCAACCACACACTGCGCGTTCCTTGAGGAGCGCTACCTCTCCAGAGCCCTCGAACGCCCTTCGGGACAACATGGCTGGTGGGTGCGAGGTGCCCAGGAAGACTCTGTCATGGCCCTTGTGTGAGCTGCCATGAGAGAACGCTGTGCTTGCAGCACTGCGAGGCCCGCCCTCGTGCCTGAAGTCACTCTGCTCGAGGAGAAAGTCAGCACCTTAGCGTGCTGTGTGGCTCCCGGCACACCCAGCATGAAGCCATGCCTGGAAGTAAGGCCCTGGTTTGCCGTGCAGAAGCGGAGGCGTCCTGCACTTTCCAGGAGGCGGTGGCCTCTGCTCTGCATACCTTGAACGGCAGCACAGCCTTCTGGACACCTGGGAGGCTAGCCGGGGCGCCCTGTTCCCGGCAGGAACACTGAGTAACCAACCCAAGGCGCAGCTGGCTCTGCTAAGCACCATCCAGGCCCGTAGCCCCTTAGAGCCCCTCTGTGCACGCCGAGCGTAGGGAAACGCACTGCCCTCTCTTTTGGAGCAGCTTGGTTTCCTCAGCACTCGCACACGTTCACGAACGCCGTTCTGCCACATCCCACATGGCGCGGAGGTCTTACGCGTTGCCCTAATCGGAGCTGCGCTCAGAGTAACCCTCGTCTTCGCATTCCATCCAGGACCTCCTGACTGAAGGCACCGTGCCTCCTAGAGGACGGCGGCTTGGGTTCTTACTGCAATTCAAGTCCTGTTCCTTCTTTGGCACTGCAGGCAGCCCCAGGCCCAGAGGAGCGGCTACGGCGTTCCTTGGTTGAGACAGTTCGCCGGATGCGGGACTCCCTCCTGCGATAAGTTGACTCGGGGAAGGAAACGCAGGGTAACCGGTGTCTCCTGGGACTCGTCAGAAACCACAGGGATGTACGCTGAGTGTGCCCATGAACACGGGGGCCTGCTGGAACTAGCCCTGCTTTCCCATTTTGAGGGCGGCCTTCATGCCTGCCTTGACGCTCCCTGACATTCCCGGCTCCCGACAGGCCAGTGAGCCCTGGAAGAGTGCTTCGGGGAAAATCATGAGTTTGCTCTCTCTAAACCAGGGGCTTCCGCGGCCGCGGTGGCGGTCCGCACGGCAGGCTCCAGAGCCAAAGGGAGCCTCAACGTGAGAACTGGCCTCCAGGTTAGGCCCTGAGTAGCCGTGCAGAAAGGGAGGCATGCAGCTCTTTCCGGGAGTTCTTAGTCGCTTTGCTTTCAAGGCAGTACACGCCCGGGGACTCCTAGGCCCCAGGGGTGTGCAGCGTTTTCCCTCCAAGGTTCCTGAGTGCCTCCAGACACCTGTGGGCCGGCTGAGCAACGTCGAGGTCCATTGGTTGATTCCCTCGGAGGACCCCCGTGCGTGCCGAGTGCTGGGCAACCACACACTGCGCGTTCCTTGAGGAGCGCTACATCTCCAGAGCCCTCGAACGCCCTTCGGGACAACATGGCTGGTGGGTGCGAGGTGCCCAGGAAGACTCTGTCATGGCCCTTGTGTGAGCTGCCATGAGAGAACGCTGTGCTTGCAACACTGCGAGGCCCGCCCTCGTGCCTGAAGTCACTCTGCTCGAGGAGAAAGTCAGCACCTTAGCGTGCTGTGTGGCTCCCGGCACACCCAGCATGAAGCCATGCCTGGAAGTAAGGCCCTGGTTTGCCGTGCAGAAGCGGAGGCGTGCTGCACTTTCCAGGAGGCGGTGGCCTCTGCTCTGCATACCTTGAACGGCAGCACAGCCTTCTGGACACCTGGGAGGCTAGCCGGGGCGCCCTGTTCCCGGCAGGAACACTGAGTAACCCCAGGCGCACCTGGCTCTGCTAAGCACCATCCAGGCCCGTAGCCCCTTAGAGCCCCTCTGTGCACGCCGAGCGTAGGGAAACGCACTGCCCTCTCTTTTGGAGCAGCTTGGTTTCCTCAGCACTCGCACACGTTCACGAACGCCGTTCTGCCACATCCCACATGGCACGGAGGTCTTACGCGTTGTCCTAATCGGAGCTGCGCTCAGAGTAACCCTCGTCTTCGCATTCCATCCAGGACCTCCTGACTGAAGGCACCGTGCCTCCTAGAGGACGGCGGCTTGGGTTCTTACTGCAATTCAAGTCCTGTTCCTGCTTTGGCACTGCAGGCAGCCCCAGGCCCAGAGGAGCGGCTACGGCGTTCCTTGGTTGAGACAGTTCGCTGGATGCGGGACTCCCTCCTGCGATAAGTTGACTCGGGGAAGGAAACGCAGGGTAACCGGTGTCTCCTGGGACTCGTCAGAAACCACAGGGATGTACGCTGAGTGTGCCCATGAACACGGGGGCCTGCTGGAACTAGCCCTGCTTTCCCATTTTGAGGGCGGCATTCATGCCTGCCTTGACGCTCCCTGACATTCCCGGCTCCCGACAGGCCAGTGAGCCCTGGAAGAGTGCTTCGGGGAAAATCATGAGTTTGCTCTCTCTAAACCAGGGGCTTCCGCGGCCACGGTGGCGGTCCGCACGGCAGGCTCCAGAGCCAAAGGGAGCCTCAACGTGAGAACTGGCCTCCAGGTTAGGCCCTGAGTAGCCGTGCAGAAAGGGAGGCATGCAGCTCTTTCCGGGAGTTCTTAGTCGCTTTGCTTTCAAGGCAGTACACGCCCGGGGACTCCTAGGCCCCACGGGCGTGCAGCGTTTTCCCTCCAAGGTCCCTGAGTGCCTCCAGACACCTGTGGGCCGGCTGAGCAACGTCGAGGTCCATTGGTTGATTCCCTCGGAGGACCCCCGTGCGTGCCGAGTGCTGGGCAACCACACACTGCGCGTTCCTTGAGGAGCGCTACCTCTCCAGAGCCCTCGAACGCCCTTCGGGACAACATGGCTGGTGGGTGCGAGGTGCCCAGGAAGACTCTGTCATGGCCCTTGTGTGAGCTGCCATGAGAGAACGCTGTGCTTGCAACACTGCGAGGCCCGCCCTCGTGCCTGAAGTCACTCTGCTCGAGGAGAAAGTCAGCACCTTAGCGTGCTGTGTGGCTCCCGGCACACCCAGCATGAAGCCATGCCTGGAAGTAAGGCCCTGGTTTGCCGTGCAGAAGCGGAGGCGTGCTGCACTTTCCAGGAGGCGGTGGCCTCTGCTCTGCATACCTTGAACGGCAGCACAGCCTTCTGGACACCTGGGAGGCTAGCCGGGGCGCCCTGTTCCCGGCAGGAACACTGAGTAACCCCAGGCGCACCTGGCTCTGCTAAGCACCATCCAGGCCCGTAGCCCCTTAGAGCCCCTCTGTGCACGCCGAGCGTAGGGAAACGCACTGCCCTCTCTTTTGGAGCAGCTTGGTTTCCTCAGCACTCGCACACGTTCACGAACGCCGTTCTGCCACATCCCACATGGCGCGGAGGTCTTACGCGTTGCCCTAATCGGAGCTGCGCTCAGAGTAACCCTCGTCTTCGCATTCCATCCAGGACCTCCTGACTGAAGGCACCGTGCCTCCTAGAGGACGGCGGCTTGGGTTCTTACTGCAATTCAAGTCCTGTTCCTGCTTTGGCACTGCAGGCAGCCCCAGGCCCAGAGGAGCGGCTACGGCGTTCCTTGGTTGAGACAGTTCGCTGGATGCGGGACTCCCTCCTGCGATAAGTTGACTCGGGGAAGGAAACGCAGGGTAACCGGTGTCTCCTGGGACTCGTCAGAAACCACAGGGATGTACGCTGAGTGTGCCCATGAACACGGGGGCCTGCTGGAACTAGCCCTGCTTTCCCATTTTGAGGGCGGCCTTCATGCCTGCCTTGACGCTCCCTGACATTCCCGGCTCCCGACAGGCCAGTGAGCCCTGGAAGAGTGCTTCGGGGAAAATCATGAGTTTGCTCTCTCTAAACCAGGGGCTGCCGCGGCCGCGGTGGCGGTCCGCACGGCAGGCTCCAGAGCCAAAGGGAGCCTCAACGTGAGAACTGGCCTCCGGGTTAGGCCCTGAGTAGCCGTGCAGAAAGGGAGGCATGCAGCTCTTTCCGGGAGTTCTTAGTCGCTTTGCTTTCAAGGCAGTACACGCCCGGGGACTCCTAGGCCCCACGGGCGTGCAGCGTTTTCCCTCCAAGGTCCCTGAGTGCCTCCAGACACCTGTGGGCCGGCTGAGCAACGTCGAGGTCCATTGGTTGATTCCCTCGGAGGACCCCCGTGCATGCCGAGTGCTGGGCAACCACACACTGCGCGTTCCTTGAGGAGCGCTACATCTCCAGAGCCCTCGAACGCCCTTCGGGACAACATGGCTGGTGGGTGCGAGGTGCCCAGGAAGACTCTGTCATGGCCCTTGTGTGAGCTGCCATGAGAGAACGCTGTGCTTGCAACACTGCGAGGCCCGCCCTCGTGCCTGAAGTCACTCTGCTCGAGGAGAAAGTCAGCACCTTAGCGTGCTGTGTGGCTCCCGGCACACCCAGCATGAAGCCATGTCTGGAAGTAAGGCCCTGGTTTGCCGTGCAGAAGCGGAGGCGTGCTGCACTTTCCAGGAGGCGGTGGCCTCTGCTCTGCATACCTTGAACGGCAGCACAGCCTTCTGGACACCTGGGAGGCTAGCCGGGGCGCCCTGTTCCCGGCAGGAACACTGAGTAACCAACCCCAGGCGCACCTGGCTCTGCTAAGCACCATCCAGGCCCGTAGCCCCTTAGAGCCCCTCTGTGCACGCCGAGCGTAGGGAAACGCACTGCCCTCTCTTTTGGAGCAGCTTGGTTTCCTCAGCACTCGCACACGTTCACGAACGCCGTTCTGCCACATCCCACATGGCGCGGAGGTCTTACGCGTTGCCCTAATCGGAGCTGCGCTCAGAGTAACCCTCGTCTTCGCATTCCATCCAGGACCTCCTGACTGAAGGCACCGTGCCTCCTAGAGGACGGCGGCTTGGGTTCTTACTGCAATTCAAGTCCTGTTCCTGCTTTGGCACTGCAGGCAGCCCCAGGCCCAGAGGAGCGGCTACGGCGTTCCTTGGTTGAGACAGTTCGCCGGATGCGGGACTCCCTCCTGCGATAAGTTGACTCGGGGAAGGAAACGCAGGGTAACCGGTGTCTCCTGGGACTCGTCAGAAACCACAGGGATGTACACTGAGTGTGCCCATGAACACGGGGGCCTGCTGGAACTAGCCCTGCTTTCCCATTTTGAGGGCGGCCTTCATGCCTGCCTTGACGCTCCCTGACATTCCCGGCTCCCGACAGGCCAGTGAGCCCTGGAAGAGTGCTTCGGGGAAAATCATGAGTTTGCTCTCTCTAAACCAGGGGCTGCCGCGGCCGCGGTGGCGGTCCGCACGGCAGGCTCCAGAGCCAAAGGGAGCCTCAACGTGAGAACTGGCCTCCAGGTTAGGCCCTGAGTAGCCGTGCAGAAAGGGAGGCATGCAGCTCTTTCCGGGAGTTCTTAGTCGCTTTGCTTTCAAGGAGGTACACGCCCGGGGACTCCTAGGCCCCACGGGCGTGCAGCGTTTTCCCTCCAAGGTCCCTGAGTGCCTCCAGACACCTGTGGGCCGGCTGAGCAACGTCGAGGTCCATTGGTTGATTCCCTCGGAGGACCCCCGTGCGTGCCGAGTGCTGGGCAACCACACACTGCGCGTTCCTTGAGGAGCGCTACATCTCCAGAGCCCTCGAACGCCCTTCGGGACAACATGGCTGGTGGGTGCGAGGTGCCCAGGAAGACTCTGTCATGGCCCTTGTGTGAGCTGCCATGAGAGAACGCTGTGCTTGCAACACTGCGAGGCCCGCCCTCGTGCCTGAAGTCACTCTGCTCGAGGAGAAAGTCAGCACCTTAGCGTGCTGTGTGGCTCCCGGCACACCCCGCATGAAGCCATGCCTGGAAGTAAGGCCCTGGTTTGCCGTGCAGAAGCGGAGGCGTGCTGCACTTTCCAGGAGGCGGTGGCCTCTGCTCTGCATACCTTGAACGGCAGCACAGCCTTCTGGACACCTGGGAGGCTAGCCGGGGCGCCCTGTTCCCGGCAGGAACACTGAGTAACCAACCCCAGGCGCACCTGGCTCTGCTAAGCACCATCCAGGCCCGTAGCCCCTTAGAGCCCCTCTGTGCACGCCGAGCGTAGGGAAACGCACTGCCCTCTCTTTTGGAGCAGCTTGGTTTCCTCAGCACTCGCACACGTTCACGAACGCCGTTCTGCCACATCCCACATGGCGCGGAGGTCTTACGCGTTGCCCTAATCGGAGCTGCGCTCAGAGTAACCCTCGTCTTCGCATTCCATCCAGGACCTCCTGACTGAAGGCACCGTGCCTCCTAGAGGACGGCGGCTTGGGTTCTTACTGCAATTCAAGTCCTGTTCCTGCTTTGGCACTGCAGGCAGCCCCAGGCCCAGAGGAGCGGCTACGGCGTTCCTTGGTTGAGACAGTTCGCTGGATGCGGGACTCCCTCCTGCGATAAGTTGACTCGGGGAAGGAAACGCAGGGTAACCGGTGTCTCCTGGGACTCGTCAGAAACCACAGGGATGTACGCTGAGTGTGCCCATGAACACGGGGGCCTGCTGGAACTAGCCCTGCTTTCCCATTTTGAGGGCGGCATTCATGCCTGCCTTGACGCTCCCTGACATTCCCGGCTCCCGACAGGCCAGTGAGCCCTGGAAGAGTGCTTCGGGGAAAATCATGAGTTTGCTCTCTCTAAACCAGGGGCTTCCGCGGCCACGGTGGCGGTCCGCACGGCAGGCTCCAGAGCCAAAGGGAGCCTCAACGTGAGAACTGGCCTCCAGGTTAGGCCCTGAGTAGCCGTGCAGAAAGGGAGGCATGCAGCTCTTTCCGGGAGTTCTTAGTCGCTTTGCTTTCAAGGCAGTACACGCCCGGGGACTCCTAGGCCCCACGGGCGTGCAGCGTTTTCCCTCCAAGGTCCCTGAGTGCCTCCAGACACCTGTGGGCCGGCTGAGCAACGTCGAGGTCCATTGGTTGATTCCCTCGGAGGACCCCCGTGCGTGCCGAGTGCTGGGCAACCACACACTGCGCGTTCCTTGAGGAGCGCTACCTCTCCAGAGCCCTCGAACGCCCTTCGGGACAACATGGCTGGTGGGTGCGAGGTGCCCAGGAAGACTCTGTCATGGCCCTTGTGTGAGCTGCCATGAGAGAACGCTGTGCTTGCAACACTGCGAGGCCCGCCCTCGTGCCTGAAGTCACTCTGCTCGAGGAGAAAGTCAGCACCTTAGCGTGCTGTGTGGCTCCCGGCACACCCAGCATGAAGCCATGCCTGGAAGTAAGGCCCTGGTTTGCCGTGCAGAAGCGGAGGCGTGCTGCACTTTCCAGGAGGCGGTGGCCTCTGCTCTGCATACCTTGAACGGCAGCACAGCCTTCTGGACACCTGGGAGGCTAGCCGGGGCGCCCTGTTCCCGGCAGGAACACTGAGTAACCCCAGGCGCACCTGGCTCTGCTAAGCACCATCCAGGCCCGTAGCCCCTTAGAGCCCCTCTGTGCACGCCGAGCGTAGGGAAACGCACTGCCCTCTCTTTTGGAGCAGCTTGGTTTCCTCAGCACTCGCACACGTTCACGAACGCCGTTCTGCCACATCCCACATGGCGCGGAGGTCTTACGCGTTGCCCTAATCGGAGCTGCGCTCAGAGTAACCCTCGTCTTCGCATTCCATCCAGGACCTCCTGACTGAAGGCACCGTGCCTCCTAGAGGACGGCGGCTTGGGTTCTTACTGCAATTCAAGTCCTGTTCCTGCTTTGGCACTGCAGGCAGCCCCAGGCCCAGAGGAGCGGCTACGGCGTTCCTTGGTTGAGACAGTTCGCTGGATGCGGGACTCCCTCCTGCGATAAGTTGACTCGGGGAAGGAAACGCAGGGTAACCGGTGTCTCCTGGGACTCGTCAGAAACCACAGGGATGTACGCTGAGTGTGCCCATGAACACGGGGGCCTGCTGGAACTAGCCCTGCTTTCCCATTTTGAGGGCGGCCTTCATGCCTGCCTTGACGCTCCCTGACATTCCCGGCTCCCGACAGGCCAGTGAGCCCTGGAAGAGTGCTTCGGGGAAAATCATGAGTTTGCTCTCTCTAAACCAGGGGCTGCCGCGGCCGCGGTGGCGGTCCGCACGGCAGGCTCCAGAGCCAAAGGGAGCCTCAACGTGAGAACTGGCCTCCGGGTTAGGCCCTGAGTAGCCGTGCAGAAAGGGAGGCATGCAGCTCTTTCCGGGAGTTCTTAGTCGCTTTGCTTTCAAGGCAGTACACGCCCGGGGACTCCTAGGCCCCACGGGCGTGCAGCGTTTTCCCTCCAAGGTCCCTGAGTGCCTCCAGACACCTGTGGGCCGGCTGAGCAACGTCGAGGTCCATTGGTTGATTCCCTCGGAGGACCCCCGTGCGTGCCGAGTGCTGGGCAACCACACACTGCGCGTTCCTTGAGGAGCGCTACATCTCCAGAGCCCTCGAACGCCCTTCGGGACAACATGGCTGGTGGGTGCGAGGTGCCCAGGAAGACTCTGTCATGGCCCTTGTGTGAGCTGCCATGAGAGAACGCTGTGCTTGCAACACTGCGAGGCCCGCCCTCGTGCCTGAAGTCACTCTGCTCGAGGAGAAAGTCAGCACCTTAGCGTGCTGTGTGGCTCCCGGCACACCCAGCATGAAGCCATGCCTGGAAGTAAGGCCCTGGTTTGCCGTGCAGAAGCGGAGGCGTGCTGCACTTTCCAGGAGGCGGTGGCCTCTGCTCTGCATACCTTGAACGGCAGCACAGCCTTCTGGACACCTGGGAGGCTAGCCGGGGCGCCCTGTTCCCGGCAGGAACACTGAGTAACCAACCCCAGGCGCACCTGGCTCTGCTAAGCACCATCCAGGCCCGTAGCCCCTTAGAGCCCCTCTGTGCACGCCGAGCGTAGGGAAACGCACTGCCCTCTCTTTTGGAGCAGCTTGGTTTCCTCAGCACTCGCACACGTTCACGAACGCCGTTCTGCCACATCCCACATGGCGCGGAGGTCTTACGCGTTGCCCTAATCGGAGCTGCGCTCAGAGTAACCCTCGTCTTCGCATTCCATCCAGGACCTCCTGACTGAAGGCACCGTGCCTCCTAGAGGACGGCGGCTTGGGTTCTTACTGCAATTCAAGTCCTGTTCCTGCTTTGGCACTGCAGGCAGCCCCAGGCCCAGAGGAGCGGCTACGGCGTTCCTTGGTTGAGACAGTTCGCCGGATGCGGGACTCCCTCCTGCGATAAGTTGACTCGGGGAAGGAAACGCAGGGTAACCGGTGTCTCCTGGGACTCGTCAGAAACCACAGGGATGTACGCTGAGTGTGCCCATGAACACGGGGGCCTGCTGGAACTAGCCCTGCTTTCCCATTTTGAGGGCGGCCTTCATGCCTGCCTTGACGCTCCCTGACATTCCCGGCTCCCGACAGGCCAGTGAGCCCTGGAAGAGTGCTTCGGGGAAAATCATGAGTTTGCTCTCTCTAAACCAGGGGCTGCCGCGGCCGCGGTGGCGGTCCGCACGGCAGGCTCCAGAGCCAAAGGGAGCCTCAACGTGAGAACTGGCCTCCGGGTTAGGCCCTGAGTAGCCGTGCAGAAAGGGAGGCATGCAGCTCTTTCCGGGAGTTCTTAGTCGCTTTGCTTTCAAGGCAGTACACGCCCGGGGACTCCTAGGCCCCACGGGCGTGCAGCGTTTTCCCTCCAAGGTCCCTGAGTGCCTCCAGACACCTGTGGGCCGGCTGAGCAACGTCGAGGTCCATTGGTTGATTCCCTCGGAGGACCCCCGTGCGTGCCGAGTGCTGGGCAACCACACACTGCGCGTTCCTTGAGGAGCGCTACATCTCCAGAGCCCTCGAACGCCCTTCGGGACAACATGGCTGGTGGGTGCGAGGTGCCCAGGAAGACTCTGTCATGGCCCTTGTGTGAGCTGCCATGAGAGAACGCTGTGCTTGCAACACTGCGAGGCCCGCCCTCGTGCCTGAAGTCACTCTGCTCGAGGAGAAAGTCAGCACCTTAGCGTGCTGTGTGGCTCCCGGCACACCCAGCATGAAGCCATGCCTGGAAGTAAGGCCCTGGTTTGCCGTGCAGAAGCGGAGGCGTGCTGCACTTTCCAGGAGGCGGTGGCCTCTGCTCTGCATACCTTGAACGGCAGCACAGCCTTCTGGACACCTGGGAGGCTAGCCGGGGCGCCCTGTTCCCGGCAGGAACACTGAGTAACCAACCCCAGGCGCACCTGGCTCTGCTAAGCACCATCCAGGCCCGTAGCCCCTTAGAGCCCCTCTGTGCACGCCGAGCGTAGGGAAACGCACTGCCCTCTCTTTTGGAGCAGCTTGGTTTCCTCAGCACTCGCACACGTTCACGAACGCCGTTCTGCCACATCCCACATGGCGCGGAGGTCTTACGCGTTGCCCTAATCGGAGCTGCGCTCAGAGTAACCCTCGTCTTCGCATTCCATCCAGGACCTCCTGACTGAAGGCACCGTGCCTCCTAGAGGACGGCGGCTTGGGTTCTTACTGCAATTCAAGTCCTGTTCCTGCTTTGGCACTGCAGGCAGCCCCAGGCCCAGAGGAGCGGCTACGGCGTTCCTTGGTTGAGACAGTTCGCCGGATGCGGGACTCCCTCCTGCGATAAGTTGACTCGGGGAAGGAAACGCAGGGTAACCGGTGTCTCCTGGGACTCGTCAGAAACCACAGGGATGTACACTGAGTGTGCCCATGAACACGGGGGCCTGCTGGAACTAGCCCTGCTTTCCCATTTTGAGGGCGGCCTTCATGCCTGCCTTGACGCTCCCTGACATTCCCGGCTCCCGACAGGCCAGTGAGCCCTGGAAGAGTGCTTCGGGGAAAATCATGAGTTTGCTCTCTCTAAACCAGGGGCTGCCGCGGCCGCGGTGGCGGTCCGCACGGCAGGCTCCAGAGCCAAAGGGAGCCTCAACGTGAGAACTGGCCTCCAGGTTAGGCCCTGAGTAGCCGTGCAGAAAGGGAGGCATGCAGCTCTTTCCGGGAGTTCTTAGTCGCTTTGCTTTCAAGGCAGTACACGCCCGGGGACTCCTAGGCCCCACGGGCGTGCAGCGTTTTCCCTCCAAGGTCCCTGAGTGCCTCCAGACACCTGTGGGCCGGCTGAGCAACGTCGAGGTCCATTGGTTGATTCCCTCGGAGGACCCCCGTGCGTGCCGAGTGCTGGGCAACCACACACTGCGCGTTCCTTGAGGAGCGCTACATCTCCAGAGCCCTCGAACGCCCTTCGGGACAACATGGCTGGTGGGTGCGAGGTGCCCAGGAAGACTCTGTCATGGCCCTTGTGTGAGCTGCCATGAGAGAACGCTGTGCTTGCAACACTGCGAGGCCCGCCCTCGTGCCTGAAGTCACTCTGCTCGAGGAGAAAGTCAGCACCTTAGCGTGCTGTGTGGCTCCCGGCACACCCCGCATGAAGCCATGCCTGGAAGTAAGGCCCTGGTTTGCCGTGCAGAAGCGGAGGCGTGCTGCACTTTCCAGGAGGCGGTGGCCTCTGCTCTGCATACCTTGAACGGCAGCACAGCCTTCTGGACACCTGGGAGGCTAGCCGGGGCGCCCTGTTCCCGGCAGGAACACTGAGTAACCAACCCCAGGCGCACCTGGCTCTGCTAAGCACCATCCAGGCCCGTAGCCCCTTAGAGCCCCTCTGTGCACGCCGAGCGTAGGGAAACGCACTGCCCTCTCTTTTGGAGCAGCTTGGTTTCCTCAGCACTCGCACACGTTCACGAACGCCGTTCTGCCACATCCCACATGGCGCGGAGGTCTTACGCGTTGCCCTAATCGGAGCTGCGCTCAGAGTAACCCTCGTCTTCGCATTCCATCCAGGACCTCCTGACTGAAGGCACCGTGCCTCCTAGAGGACGGCGGCTTGGGTTCTTACTGCAATTCAAGTCCTGTTCCTTCTTTGGCACTGCAGGCAGCCCCAGGCCCAGAGGAGCGGCTACGGCGTTCCTTGGTTGAGACAGTTCGCCGGATGCGGGACTCCCTCCTGCGATAAGTTGACTCGGGGAAGGAAACGCAGGGTAACCGGTGTCTCCTGGGACTCGTCAGAAACCACAGGGATGTACGCTGAGTGTGCCCATGAACACGGGGGCCTGCTGGAACTAGCCCTGCTTTCCCATTTTGAGGGCGGCATTCATGCCTGCCTTGACGCTCCCTGACATTCCCGGCTCCCGACAGGCCAGTGAGCCCTGGAAGAGTGCTTCGGGGAAAATCATGAGTTTGCTCTCTCTAAACCAGGGGCTTCCGCGGCCGCGGTGGCGGTCCGCACGGCAGGCTCCAGAGCCAAAGGGAGCCTCAACGTGAGAACTGGCCTCCAGGTTAGGCCCTGAGTAGCCGTGCAGAAAGGGAGGCATGCAGCTCTTTCCGGGAGTTCTTAGTCGCTTTGCTTTCAAGGCAGTACACGCCCGGGGACTCCTAGGCCCCAGGGGCGTGCAGCGTTTTCCCTCCAAGGTCCCTGAGTGCCTCCAGACACCTGTGGGCCGGCTGAGCAACGTCGAGGTCCATTGGTTGATTCCCTCGGAGGACCCCCGTGCGTGCCGAGTGCTGGGCAACCACACACTGCGCGTTCCTTGAGGAGCGCTACATCTCCAGAGCCCTCGAACGCCCTTCGGGACAACATGGCTGGTGGGTGCGAGGTGCCCAGGAAGACTCTGTCATGGCCCTTGTGTGAGCTGCCATGAGAGAACGCTGTGCTTGCAACACTGCGAGGCCCGCCCTCGTGCCTGAAGTCACTCTGCTCGAGGAGAAAGTCAGCACCTTAGCGTGCTGTGTGGCTCCCGGCACACCCCGCATGAAGCCATGCCTGGAAGTAAGGCCCTGGTTTGCCGTGCAGAAGCGGAGGCGTGCTGCACTTTCCAGGAGGCGGTGGCCTCTGCTCTGCATACCTTGAACGGCAGCACAGCCTTCTGGACACCTGGGAGGCTAGCCGGGGCGCCCTGTTCCCGGCAGGAACACTGAGTAACCAACCCCAGGCGCACCTGGCTCTGCTAAGCACCATCCAGGCCCGTAGCCCCTTAGAGCCCCTCTGTGCACGCCGAGCGTAGGGAAACGCACTGCCCTCTCTTTTGGAGCAGCTTGGTTTCCTCAGCACTCGCACACGTTCACGAACGCCGTTCTGCCACATCCCACATGGCGCGGAGGTCTTACGCGTTGCCCTAATCGGAGCTGCGCTCAGAGTAACCCTCGTCTTCGCATTCCATCCAGGACCTCCTGACTGAAGGCACCGTGCCTCCTAGAGGACGGCGGCTTGGGTTCTTACTGCAATTCAAGTCCTGTTCCTTCTTTGGCACTGCAGGCAGCCCCAGGCCCAGAGGAGCGGCTACGGCGTTCCTTGGTTGAGACAGTTCGCCGGATGCGGGACTCCCTCCTGCGATAAGTTGACTCGGGGAAGGAAACGCAGGGTAACCGGTGTCTCCTGGGACTCGTCAGAAACCACAGGGATGTACGCTGAGTGTGCCCATGAACACGGGGGCCTGCTGGAACTAGCCCTGCTTTCCCATTTTGAGGGTGGCATTCATGCCTGCCTTGACGCTCCCTGACATTCCCGGCTCCCGACAGGCCAGTGAGCCCTGGAAGAGTGCTTCGGGGAAAATCATGAGTTTGCTCTCTCTAAACCAGGGGCTGCCGCGGCCGCGGTGGCGGTCCGCACGGCAGGCTCCAGAGCCAAAGGGAGCCTCAACGTGAGAACTGGCCTCCAGGTTAGGCCCTGAGTAGCCGTGCAGAAAGGGAGGCATGCAGCTCTTTCCGGGAGTTCTTAGTCGCTTTGCTTTCAAGGCAGTACACGCCCGGGGACTCCTAGGCCCCACGGGCGTGCAGCGTTTTCCCTCCAAGGTCCCTGAGTGCCTCCAGACACCTGTGGGCCGGCTGAGCAACGTCGAGGTCCATTGGTTGATTCCCTCGGAGGACCCCCGTGCGTGCCGAGTGCTGGGCAACCACACACTGCGCGTTCCTTGAGGAGCGCTACCTCTCCAGAGCCCTCGAACGCCCTTCGGGACAACATGGCTGGTGGGTGCGAGGTGCCCAGGAAGACTCTGTCATGGCCCTTGTGTGAGCTGCCATGAGAGAACGCTGTGCTTGCAACACTGCGAGGCCCGCCCTCGTGCCTGAAGTCACTCTGCTCGAGGAGAAAGTCAGCACCTTAGCGTGCTGTGTGGCTCCCGGCACACCCCGCATGAAGCCATGCCTGGAAGTAAGGCCCTGGTTTGCCGTGCAGAAGCGGAGGCGTGCTGCACTTTCCAGGAGGCGGTGGCCTCTGCTCTGCATACCTTGAACGGCAGCACAGCCTTCTGGACACCTGGGAGGCTAGCCGGGGCGCCCTGTTCCCGGCAGGAACACTGAGTAACCAACCCCAGGCGCACCTGGCTCTGCTAAGCACCATCCAGGCCCGTAGCCCCTTAGAGCCCCTCTGTGCACGCCGAGCGTAGGGAAACGCACTGCCCTCTCTTTTGGAGCAGCTTGGTTTCCTCAGCACTCGCACACGTTCACGAACGCCGTTCTGCCACATCCCACATGGCGCGGAGGTCTTACGCGTTGCCCTAATCGGAGCTGCGCTCAGAGTAACCCTCGTCTTCGCATTCCATCCAGGACCTC
Source organism: Lagenorhynchus albirostris (assembly GCF_949774975.1). NCBI lineage: Eukaryota > Metazoa > Chordata > Mammalia > Artiodactyla > Delphinidae > Lagenorhynchus > Lagenorhynchus albirostris. The sequence goes on from NW_026783341.1 coordinate 135,788, forward strand.
CTGACTGAAGGCACCGTGCCTCCTAGAGGACGGCGGCTTGGGTTCTTACTGCAATTCAAGTCCTGTTCCTTCTTTGGCACTGCAGGCAGCCCCAGGCCCAGAGGAGCGGCTACGGCGTTCCTTGGTTGAGACAGTTCGCCGGATGCGGGACTCCCTCCTGCGATAAGTTGACTCGGGGAAGGAAACGCAGGGTAACCGGTGTCTCCTGGGACTCGTCAGAAACCACAGGGATGTACGCTGAGTGTGCCCATGAACACGGGGGCCTGCTGGAACTAGCCCTGCTTTCCCATTTTGAGGGCGGCCTTCATGCCTGCCTTGACGCTCCCTGACATTCCCGGCTCCCGACAGGCCAGTGAGCCCTGGAAGAGTGCTTCGGGGAAAATCATGAGTTTGCTCTCTCTAAACCAGGGGCTTCCGCGGCCGCGGTGGCGGTCCGCACGGCAGGCTCCAGAGCCAAAGGGAGCCTCAACGTGAGAACTGGCCTCCGGGTTAGGCCCTGAGTAGCCGTGCAGAAAGGGAGGCATGCAGCTCTTTCCGGGAGTTCTTAGTCGCTTTGCTTTCAAGGCAGTACACGCCCGGGGACTCCTAGGCCCCAGGGGCGTGCAGCGTTTTCCCTCCAAGGTCCCTGAGTGCCTCCAGACACCTGTGGGCCGGCTGAGCAACGTCGAGGTCCATTGGTTGATTCCCTCGGAGGACCCCCGTGCGTGCCGAGTGCTGGGCAACCACACACTGCGCGTTCCTTGAGGAGCGCTACATCTCCAGAGCCCTCGAACGCCCTTCGGGACAACATGGCTGGTGGGTGCGAGGTGCCCAGGAAGACTCTGTCATGGCCCTTGTGTGAGCTGCCATGAGAGAACGCTGTGCTTGCAACACTGCGAGGCCCGCCCTCGTGCCTGAAGTCACTCTGCTCGAGGAGAAAGTCAGCACCTTAGCGTGCTGTGTGGCTCCCGGCACACCCAGCATGAAGCCATGCCTGGAAGTAAGGCCCTGGTTTGCCGTGCAGAAGCGGAGGCGTGCTGCACTTTCCAGGAGGCGGTGGCCTCTGCTCTGCATACCTTGAACGGCAGCACAGCCTTCTGGACACCTGGGAGGCTAGCCGGGGCGCCCTGTTCCCGGCAGGAACACTGAGTAACCAACCCCAGGCGCACCTGGCTCTGCTAAGCACCATCCAGGCCCGTAGCCCCTTAGAGCCCCTCTGTGCACGCCGAGCGTAGGGAAACGCACTGCCCTCTCTTTTGGAGCAGCTTGGTTTCCTCAGCACTCGCACACGTTCACGAACGCCGTTCTGCCACATCCCACATGGCGCGGAGGTCTTACGCGTTGCCCTAATCGGAGCTGCGCTCAGAGTAACCCTCGTCTTCGCATTCCATCCAGGACCTCCTGACTGAAGGCACCGTGCCTCCTAGAGGACGGCGGCTTGGGTTCTTACTGCAATTCAAGTCCTGTTCCTTCTTTGGCACTGCAGGCAGCCCCAGGCCCAGAGGAGCGGCTACGGCGTTCCTTGGTTGAGACAGTTCGCCGGATGCGGGACTCCCTCCTGCGATAAGTTGACTCGGGGAAGGAAACGCAGGGTAACCGGTGTCTCCTGGGACTCGTCAGAAACCACAGGGATGTACGCTGAGTGTGCCCATGAACACGGGGGCCTGCTGGAACTAGCCCTGCTTTCCCATTTTGAGGGCGGCATTCATGCCTGCCTTGACGCTCCCTGACATTCCCGGCTCCCGACAGGCCAGTGAGCCCTGGAAGAGTGCTTCGGGGAAAATCATGAGTTTGCTCTCTCTAAACCAGGGGCTTCCGCGGCCGCGGTGGCGGTCCGCACGGCAGGCTCCAGAGCCAAAGGGAGCCTCAACGTGAGAACTGGCCTCCAGGTTAGGCCCTGAGTAGCCGTGCAGAAAGGGAGGCATGCAGCTCTTTCCGGGAGTTCTTAGTCGCTTTGCTTTCAAGGCAGTACACGCCCGGGGACTCCTAGGCCCCACGGGCGTGCAGCGTTTTCCCTCCAAGGTCCCTGAGTGCCTCCAGACACCTGTGGGCCGGCTGAGCAACGTCGAGGTCCATTGGTTGATTCCCTCGGAGGACCCCCGTGCGTGCCGAGTGCTGGGCAACCACACACTGCGCGTTCCTTGAGGAGCGCTACATCTCCAGAGCCCTCGAACGCTCTTCGGGACAACATGGCTGGTGGGTGCGAGGTGCCCAGGAAGACTCTGTCATGGCCCTTGTGTGAGCTGCCATGAGAGAACGCTGTGCTTGCAACACTGCGAGGCCCGCCCTCGTGCCTGAAGTCACTCTGCTCGAGGAGAAAGTCAGCACCTTAGCGTGCTGTGTGGCTCCCGGCACACCCAGCATGAAGCCATGCCTGGAAGTAAGGCCCTGGTTTGCCGTGCAGAAGCGGAGGCGTGCTGCACTTTCCAGGAGGCGGTGGCCTCTGCTCTGCATACCTTGAACGGCAGCACAGCCTTCTGGACACCTGGGAGGCTAGCCGGGGCGCCCTGTTCCCGGCAGGAACACTGAGTAACCCCAGGCGCACCTGGCTCTGCTAAGCACCATCCAGGCCCGTAGCCCCTTAGAGCCCCTCTGTGCACGCCGAGCGTAGGGAAACGCACTGCCCTCTCTTTTGGAGCAGCTTGGTTTCCTCAGCACTCGCACACGTTCACGAACGCCGTTCTGCCACATCCCACATGGCGCGGAGGTCTTACGCGTTGCCCTAATCGGAGCTGCGCTCAGAGTAACCCTCGTCTTCGCATTCCATCCAGGACCTCCTGACTGAAGGCACCGTGCCTCCTAGAGGACGGCGGCTTGGGTTCTTACTGCAATTCAAGTCCTGTTCCTTCTTTGGCACTGCAGGCAGCCCCAGGCCCAGAGGAGCGGCTACGGCGTTCCTTGGTTGAGACAGTTCGCTGGATGCGGGACTCCCTCCTGCAATAAGTTGACTCGGGGAAGGAAACGCAGGGTAACCGGTGTCTCCTGGGACTCGTCAGAAACCACAGGGATGTACGCTGAGTGTGCCCATGAACACGGGGGCCTGCTGGAACTAGCCCTGCTTTCCCATTTTGAGGGCGGCCTTCATGCCTGCCTTGACGCTCCCTGACATTCCCGGCTCCCGACAGGCCAGTGAGCCCTGGAAGAGTGCTTCGGGGAAAATCATGAGTTTGCTCTCTCTAAACCAGGGGCTTCCGCGGCCGCGGTGGCGGTCCGCACGGCAGGCTCCAGAGCCAAAGGGAGCCTCAACGTGAGAACTGGCCTCCAGGTTAGGCCCTGAGTAGCCGTGCAGAAAGGGAGGCATGCAGCTCTTTCCGGGAGTTCTTAGTCGCTTTGCTTTCAAGGCAGTACACGCCCGGGGACTCCTAGGCCCCACGGGCGTGCAGCGTTTTCCCTCCAAGGTCCCTGAGTGCCTCCAGACACCTGTGGGCCGGCTGAGCAACGTCGAGGTCCATTGGTTGATTCCCTCGGAGGACCCCCGTGCGTGCCGAGTGCTGGGCAACCACACACTGCGCGTTCCTTGAGGAGCGCTACATCTCCAGAGCCCTCGAACGCCCTTCGGGACAACATGGCTGGTGGGTGCGAGGTGCCCAGGAAGACTCTGTCATGGCCCTTGTGTGAGCTGCCATGAGAGAACGCTGTGCTTGCAACACTGCGAGGCCCGCCCTCGTGCCTGAAGTCACTCTGCTCGAGGAGAAAGTCAGCACCTTAGCGTGCTGTGTGGCTCCCGGCACACCCAGCATGAAGCCATGCCTGGAAGTAAGGCCCTGGTTTGCCGTGCAGAAGCGGAGGCGTGCTGCACTTTCCAGGAGGCGGTGGCCTCTGCTCTGCATACCTTGAACGGCAGCACAGCCTTCTGGACACCTGGGAGGCTAGCCGGGGCGCCCTGTTCCCGGCAGGAACACTGAGTAACCAACCCCAGGCGCACCTGGCTCTGCTAAGCACCATCCAGGCCCGTAGCCCCTTAGAGCCCCTCTGTGCACGCCGAGCGTAGGGAAACGCACTGCCCTCTCTTTTGGAGCAGCTTGGTTTCCTCAGCACTCGCACACGTTCACGAACGCCGTTCTGCCACATCCCACATGGCGCGGAGGTCTTACGCATTGCCCTAATCGGAGCTGCGCTCAGAGTAACCCTCGTCTTCGCATTCCATCCAGGACCTCCTGACTGAAGGGACCGTGCCTCCTAGAGGACGGCGGCTTGGGTTCTTACTGCAATTCAAGTCCTGTTCCTTCTTTGGCACTGCAGGCAGCCCCAGGCCCAGAGGAGCGGCTACGGCGTTCCTTGGTTGAGACAGTTCGCTGGATGCGGGACTCCCTCCTGCGATAAGTTGACTCGGGGAAGGAAACGCAGGGTAACCGGTGTCTCCTGGGACTCGTCAGAAACCACAGGGATGTACGCTGAGTGTGCCCATGAACACGGGGGCCTGCTGGAACTAGCCCTGCTTTCCCATTTTGAGGGCGGCCTTCATGCCTGCCTTGACGCTCCCTGACATTCCCGGCTCCCGACAGGCCAGTGAGCCCTGGAAGAGTGCTTCGGGGAAAATCATGAGTTTGCTCTCTCTAAACCAGGGGCTGCCGCGGCCGCGGTGGCGGTCCGCACGGCAGGCTCCAGAGCCAAAGGGAGCCTCAACGTGAGAACTGGCCTCCAGGTTAGGCCCTGAGTAGCCGTGCAGAAAGGGAGGCATGCAGCTCTTTCCGGGAGTTCTTAGTCGCTTTGCTTTCAAGGCAGTACACGCCCGGGGACTCCTAGGCCCCAGGGGCGTGCAGCGTTTTCCCTCCAAGGTCCCTGAGTGCCTCCAGACACCTGTGGGCCGGCTGAGCAACGTCGAGGTCCATTGGTTGATTCCCTCGGAGGACCCCCGTGCGTGCCGAGTGCTGGGCAACCACACACTGCGCGTTCCTTGAGGAGCGCTACCTCTCCAGAGCCCTCGAACGCCCTTCGGGACAACATGGCTGGTGGGTGCGAGGTGCCCAGGAAGACTCTGTCACGGCCCTTGTGTGAGCTGCCATGAGAGAACGCTGTGCTTGCAACACTGCGAGGCCCGCCCTCGTGCCTGAAGTCACTCTGCTCGAGCAGAAAGTCAGCACCTTAGCGTGCTGTGTGGCTCCCGGCACACCCCGCATGAAGCCATGCCTGGAAGTAAGGCCCTGGTTTGCCGTGCAGAAGCGGAGGCGTGCTGCACTTTCCAGGAGGCGGTGGCCTCTGCTCTGCATACCTTGAACGGCAGCACAGCCTTCTGGACACCTGGGAGGCTAGCCGGGGCGCCCTGTTCCCGGCAGGAACACTGAGTAACCCCAGGCGCACCTGGCTCTGCTAAGCACCATCCAGGCCCGTAGCCCCTTAGAGCCCCTCTGTGCACGCCGAGCGTAGGGAAACGCACTGCCCTCTCTTTTGGAGCAGCTTGGTTTCCTCAGCACTCGCACACGTTCACGAACGCCGTTCTGCCACATCCCACATGGCGCGGAGGTCTTACGCGTTGCCCTAATCGGAGCTGCGCTCAGAGTAACCCTCGTCTTCGCATTCCATCCAGGACCTCCTGACTGAAGGCACCGTGCCTCCTAGAGGACGGCGGCTTGGGTTCTTACTGCAATTCAAGTCCTGTTCCTTCTTTGGCACTGCAGGCAGCCCCAGGCCCAGAGGAGCGGCTACGGCGTTCCTTGGTTGAGACAGTTCGCCGGATGCGGGACTCCCTCGTGCGATAAGTTGACTCGGGGAAGGAAACGCAGGGTAACCGGTGTCTCCTGGGACTCGTCAGAAACCACAGGGATGTACGCTGAGTGTGCCCATGAACACGGGGGCCTGCTGGAACTAGCCCTGCTTTCCCATTTTGAGGGCGGCATTCATGCCTGCCTTGACGCTCCCTGACATTCCCGGCTCCCGACAGGCCAGTGAGCCCTGGAAGAGTGCTTCGGGGAAAATCATGAGTTTGCTCTCTCTAAACCAGGGGCTTCCGCGGCCGCGGTGGCGGTCCGCACGGCAGGCTCCAGAGCCAAAGGGAGCCTCAACGTGAGAACTGGCCTCCAGGTTAGGCCCTGAGTAGCCGTGCAGAAAGGGAGGCATGCAGCTCTTTCCGGGAGTTCTTAGTCGCTTTGCTTTCAAGGCAGTACACGCCCGGGGACTCCTAGGCCCCAGGGGCGTGCAGCGTTTTCCCTCCAAGGTCCCTGAGTGCCTCCAGACACCTGTGGGCCGGCTGAGCAACGTCGAGGTCCATTGGTTGATTCCCTCGGAGGACCCCCGTGCGTGCCGAGTGCTGGGCAACCACACACTGCGCGTTCCTTGAGGAGCGCTACATCTCCAGAGCCCTCGAACGCCCTTCGGGACAACATGGCTGGTGGGTGCGAGGTGCCCAGGAAGACTCTGTCACGGCCCTTGTGTGAGCTGCCATGAGAGAACGCTGTGCTTGCAACACTGCGAGGCCCGCCCTCGTGCCTGAAGTCACTCTGCTCGAGGAGAAAGTCAGCACCTTAGCGTGCTGTGTGGCTCCCGGCACACCCCGCATGAAGCCATGCCTGGAAGTAAGGCCCTGGTTTGCCGTGCAGAAGCGGAGGCGTGCTGCACTTTCCAGGAGGCGGTGGCCTCTGCTCTGCATACCTTGAACAGCAGCACAGCCTTCTGGACACCTGGGAGGCTAGCCGGGGCGCCCTGTTCCCGGCAGGAACACTGAGTAACCAACCCCAGGCGCACCTGGCTCTGCTAAGCACCATCCAGGCCCGTAGCCCCTTAGAGCCCCTCTGTGCACGCCGAGCGTAGGGAAACGCACTGCCCTCTCTTTTGGAGCAGCTTGGTTTCCTCAGCACTCGCACACGTTCACGAACGCCGTTCTGCCACATCCCACATGGCGCGGAGGTCTTACGCGTTGCCCTAATCGGAGCTGCGCTCAGAGTAACCCTCGTCTTCGCATTCCATCCAGGACCTCCTGACTGAAGGCACCGTGCCTCCTAGAGGACGGCGGCTTGGGTTCTTACTGCAATTCAAGTCCTGTTCCTTCTTTGGCACTGCAGGCAGCCCCAGGCCCAGAGGAGCGGCTACGGCGTTCCTTGGTTGAGACAGTTCGCCGGATGCGGGACTCCCTCCTGCGATAAGTTGACTCGGGGAAGGAAACGCAGGGTAACCGGTGTCTCCTGGGACTCGTCAGAAACCACAGGGATGTACGCTGAGTGTGCCCATGAACACGGGGGCCTGCTGGAACTAGCCCTGCTTTCCCATTTTGAGGGCTGCATTCATGCCTGCCTTGACGCTCCCCGACATTCCCGGCTCCCGACAGGCCAGTGAGCCCTGGAAGAGTGCTTCGGGGAAAATCATGAGTTTGCTCTCTCTAAACCAGGGGCTTCCGCGGCCGCGGTGGCGGTCCGCACGGCAGGCTCCAGAGCCAAAGGGAGCCTCAACGTGAGAACTGGCCTCCGGGTTAGGCCCTGAGTAGCCGTGCAGAAAGGGAGGCATGCAGCTCTTTCCGGGAGTTCTTAGTCGCTTTGCTTTCAAGGCAGTACACGCCCGGGGACTCCTAGGCCCCAGGGGCGTGCAGCGTTTTCCCTCCAAGGTCCCTGAGTGCCTCCAGACACCTGTGGGCCGGCTGAGCAACGTCGAGGTCCATTGGTTGATTCCCTCGGAGGACCCCCGTGAGTGCCGAGTGCTGGGCAACCACACACTGCGCGTTCCTTGAGGAGCGCTACATCTCCAGAGCCCTCGAACGCCCTTCGGGACAACATGGCTGGTGGGTGCGAGGTGCCCAGGAAGACTGTCACGGCCCTTGTGTGAGCTGCCATGAGAGAACGCTGTGCTTGCAACACTGCGAGGCCCGCCCTCGTGCCTGAAGTCACTCTGCTCGAGGAGAAAGTCAGCACCTTAGCGTGCTGTGTGGCTCCCGGCACACCCAGCATGAAGCCATGCCTGGAAGTAAGGCCCTGGTTTGCCGTGCAGAAGCGGAGGCGTGCTGCACTTTCCAGGAGGCGGTGGCCTCTGCTCTGCATACCTTGAACGGCAGCACAGCCTTCTGGACACCTGGGAGGCTAGCCGGGGCGCCCTGTTCCCGGCAGGAACACTGAGTAACCAACCCCAGGCGCACCTGGCTCTGCTAAGCACCATCCAGGCCCGTAGCCCCTTAGAGCCCCTCTGTGCACGCCGAGCGTAGGGAAACGCACTGCCCTCTCTTTTGGAGCAGCTTGGTTTCCTCAGCACTCGCACACGTTCACGAACGCCGTTCTGCCACATCCCACATGGCGCGGAGGTCTTACGCGTTGCCCTAATCGGAGCTGCGCTCAGAGTAACCCTCGTCTTCGCATTCCATCCAGGACCTCCTGACTGAAGGCACCGTGCCTCCTAGAGGACAGCGGCTTGGGTTCTTACTGCAATTCAAGTCCTGTTCCTTCTTTGGCACTGCAGGCAGCCCCAGGCCCAGAGGAGCGGCTACGGCGTTCCTTGGTTGAGACAGTTCGCCGGATGCGGGACTCCCTCCTGCGATAAGTTGACTCGGGGAAGGAAACGCAGGGTAACCGGTGTCTCCTGGGACTCGTCAGAAACCACAGGGATGTACGCTGAGTGTGCCCATGAACACGGGGGCCTGCTGGAACTAGCCCTGCTTTCCCATTTTGAGGGCGGCATTCATGCCTGCCTTGACGCTCCCTGACATTCCCGGCTCCCGACAGGCCAGTGAGCCCTGGAAGAGTGCTTCGGGGTAAATCATGAGTTTGCTCTCTCTAAACCAGGGGCTGCCGCGGCCGCGGTGGCGGTCCGCACGGCAGGCTCCAGAGCCAAAGGGAGCCTCAACGTGAGAACTGGCCTCCAGGTTAGGCCCTGAGTAGCCGTGCAGAAAGGGAGGCATGCAGCTCTTTCCGGGAGTTCTTAGTCGCTTTGCTTTCAAGGCAGTACACGCCCGGGGACTCCTAGGCCCCAGGGGCGTGCAGCGTTTTCCCTCCAAGGTCCCTGAGTGCCTCCAGACACCTGTGGGCCGGCTGAGCAACGTCGAGGTCCATTGGTTGATTCCCTCGGAGGACCCCCGTGCGTGCCGAGTGCTGGGCAACCACACACTGCGCGTTCCTTGAGGAGCGCTACATCTCCAGAGCCCTCGAACGCCCTTCGGGACAACATGGCTGGTGGGTGCGAGGTGCCCAGGAAGACTCTGTCACGGCCCTTGTGTGAGCTGCCATGAGAGAACGCTGTGCTTGCAACACTGCGAGGCCCGCCCTCGTGCCTGAAGTCACTCTGCTCGAGGAGAAAGTCAGCACCTTAGCGTGCTGTGTGGCTCCCGGCACACCCCGCATGAAGCCATGCCTGGAAGTAAGTCCCTGGTTTGCCGTGCAGAAGCGGAGGCGTGCTGCACTTTCCAGGAGGCGGTGGCCTCTGCTCTGCATACCTTGAACGGCAGCACAGCCTTCTGGACACCTGGGAGGCTAGCCGGGGCGCCCTGTTCCCGGCAGGAACACTGAGTAACCCCAGGCGCACCTGGCTCTGCTAAGCACCATCCAGGCCCGTAGCCCCTTAGAGCCCCTCTGTGCACGCCGAGCGTAGGGAAACGCACTGCCCTCTCTTTTGGAGCAGCTTGGTTTCCTCAGCACTCGCACACGTTCACGAACGCCGTTCTGCCACATCCCACATGGCGCGGAGGTCTTACGCGTTGCCCTAATCGGAGCTGCGCTCAGAGTAACCCTCGTCTTCGCATTCCATCCAGGACCTCCTGACTGAAGGCACCGTGCCTCCTAGAGGACGGCGGCTTGGGTTCTTACTGCAATTCAAGTCCTGTTCCTTCTTTGGCACTGCAGGCAGCCCCAGGCCCAGAGGAGCGGCTACGGCGTTCCTTGGTTGAGACAGTTCGCTGGATGCGGGACTCCCTCCTGCGATATGTTGACTCGGGGAAGGAAACGCAGGGTAACCGGTGTCTCCTGGGACTCGTCAGAAACCACAGGGATGTACGCTGAGTGTGCCCATGAATACGGGGGCCTGCTGGAACTAGCCCTGCTTTCCCATTTTTGAGGGCGGCATTCATGCCTGCCTTGACGCTCCCTGACATTCCCGGCTCCCAACAGGCCAGTGAGCCCTGGAAGAGTGCTTTGGGGAAAATCATGAGTTTGCTCTCTCTAAACCAGGGGCTTCCGCGGCCGCGGTGGCGGTCCGCACGGCAGGCTCCAGAGCCAAAGGGAGCCTCAACGTGAGAACTGGCCTCCAGGTTAGGCCCTGAGTAGCCGTGCAGAAAGGGAGGCATGCAGCTCTTTCCGGGAGTTCTTAGTCGCTTTGCTTTCAAGGCAGTACACGCCCGGGGACTCCTAGGCCCCACGGGCGTGCAGCGTTTTCCCTCCAAGGTCCCTGAGTGCCTCCAGACACCTGTGGGCCGGCTGAGCAACGTCGAGGTCCATTGGTTGATTCCCTCGGAGGACCCCCGTGCGTGCCGAGTGCTGGGCAACCACACACTGCGCGTTCCTTGAGGAGCGCTACATCTCCAGAGCCCTCGAACGCCCTTCGGGACAACATGGCTGGTGGGTGCGAGGTGCCCAGGAAGACTCTGTCACGGCCCTTGTGTGAGCTGCCATGAGAGAACGCTGTGCTTGCAACACTGCGAGGCCCGCCCTCGTGCCTGAAGTCACTCTGCTCGAGGAGAAAGTCAGCACCTTAGCGTGCTGTGTGGCTCCCGGCACACCCAGCATGAAGCCATGCCTGGAAGTAAGGCCCTGGTTTGCCGTGCAGAAGCGGAGGCGTGCTGCACTTTCCAGGAGGCGGTGGCCTCTGCTCTGCATACCTTGAACAGCAGCACAGCCTTCTGGACACCTGGGAGGCTAGCCGGGGCGCCCTGTTCCCGGCAGGAACACTGAGTAACCAACCCCAGGCGCACCTGGCTCTGCTAAGCACCATCCAGGCCCGTAGCCCCTTAGAGCCCCTCTGTGCACGCCGAGCGTAGGGAAACGCACTGCCCTCTCTTTTGGAGCAGCTTGGTTTCCTCAGCACTCGCACACGTTCACGAACGCCGTTCTGCCACATCCCACATGGCGCGGAGGTCTTACGCGTTGCCCTAATCGGAGCTGCGCTCAGAGTAACCCTCGTCTTCGCATTCCATCCAGGACCTCCTGACTGAAGGCACCGTGCCTCCTAGAGGACGGCGGCTTGGGTTCTTACTGCAATTCAAGTCCTGTTCCTTCTTTGGCACTGCAGGCAGCCCCAGGCCCAGAGGAGCGGCTACGGCGTTCCTTGGTTGAGACAGTTCGCTGGATGCGGGACTCCCTCCTGCGATAAGTTGACTCGGGGAAGGAAACGCAGGGTAACCGGTGTCTCCTGGGACTCGTCAGAAACCACAGGGATGTACGCTGAGTGTGCCCATGAACACGGGGGCCTGCTGGAACTAGCCCTGCTTTCCCATTTTGAGGGCGGCCTTCATGCCTGCCTTGACGCTCCCTGACATTCCCGGCTCCCGACAGGCCAGTGAGCCCTGGAAGAGTGCTTCGGGGAAAATCATGAGTTTGCTCTCTCTAAACCAGGGGCTGCCGCGGCCGCGGTGGCGGTCCGCACGGCAGGCTCCAGAGCCAAAGGGAGCCTCAACGTGAGAACTGGCCTCCAGGTTAGGCCCTGAGTAGCCGTGCAGAAAGGGAGGCATGCAGCTCTTTCCGGGAGTTCTTAGTCGCTTTGCTTTCAAGGCAGTACACGCCCGGGGACTCCTAGGCCCCAGGGGCGTGCAGCGTTTTCCCTCCAAGGTCCCTGAGTGCCTCCAGACACCTGTGGGCCGGCTGAGCAACGTCGAGGTCCATTGGTTGATTCCCTCGGAGGACCCCCGTGCGTGCCGAGTGCTGGGCAACCACACACTGCGCGTTCCTTGAGGAGCGCTACATCTCCAGAGCCCTCGAACGCCCTTCGGGACAACATGGCTGGTGGGTGCGAGGTGCCCAGGAAGACTCTGTCACGGCCCTTGTGTGAGCTGCCATGAGAGAACGCTGTGCTTGCAACACTGCGAGGCCCGCCCTCGTGCCTGAAGTCACTCTGCTCGAGGAGAAAGTCAGCACCTTAGCGTGCTGTGTGGCTCCCGGCACACCCCGCATGAAGCCATGCCTGGAAGTAAGGCCCTGGTTTGCCGTGCAGAAGCGGAGGCGTGCTGCACTTTCCAGGAGGCGGTGGCCTCTGCTCTGCATACCTTGAACGGCAGCACAGCCTTCTGGACACCTGGGAGGCTAGCCGGGGCGCCCTGTTCCCGGCAGGAACACTGAGTAACCCCAGGCGCACCTGGCTCTGCTAAGCACCATCCAGGCCCGTAGCCCCTTAGAGCCCCTCTGTGCACGCCGAGCGTAGGGAAACGCACTGCCCTCTCTTTTGGAGCAGCTTGGTTTCCTCAGCACTCGCACACGTTCACGAACGCCGTTCTGCCACATCCCACATGGCGCGGAGGTCTTACGCGTTGCCCTAATCGGAGCTGCGCTCAGAGTAACCCTCGTCTTCGCATTCCATCCAGGACCTCCTGACTGAAGGCACCGTGCCTCCTAGAGGACGGCGGCTTGGGTTCTTACTGCAATTCAAGTCCTGTTCCTTCTTTGGCACTGCAGGCAGCCCCAGGCCCAGAGGAGCGGCTACGGCGTTCCTTGGTTGAGACAGTTCGCCGGATGCGGGACTCCCTCCTGCGATAAGTTGACTCGGGGAAGGAAACGCAGGGTAACCGGTGTCTCCTGGGACTCGTCAGAAACCACAGGGATGTACGCTGAGTGTGCCCATGAACACGGGGGCCTGCTGGAACTAGCCCTGCTTTCCCATTTTGAGGGCGGCATTCATGCCTGCCTTGACGCTCCCTGACATTCCCGGCTCCCGACAGGCCAGTGAGCCCTGGAAGAGTGCTTCGGGGAAAATCATGAGTTTGCTCTCTCTAAACCAGGGGCTGCCGCGGCCGCGGTGGCGGTCCGCACGGCAGGCTCCAGAGCCAAAGGGAGCCTCAACGTGAGAACTGGCCTCCAGGTTAGGCCCTGAGTAGCCGTGCAGAAAGGGAGGCATGCAGCTCTTTCCGGGAGTTCTTAGTCGCTTTGCTTTCAAGGCAGTACACGCCCGGGGACTCCTAGGCCCCAGGGGCGTGCAGCGTTTTCCCTCCAAGGTCCCTGAGTGCCTCCAGACACCTGTGGGCCGGCTGAGCAACGTCGAGGTCCATTGGTTGATTCCCTCGGAGGACCCCCGTGCGTGCCGAGTGCTGGGCAACCACACACTGCGCGTTCCTTGAGGAGCGCTACATCTCCAGAGCCCTCGAACGCCCTTCGGGACAACATGGCTGGTGGGTGCGAGGTGCCCAGGAAGACTCTGTCACGGCCCTTGTGTGAGCTGCCATGAGAGAACGCTGTGCTTGCAACACTGCGAGGCCCGCCCTCGTGCCTGAAGTCACTCTGCTCGAGGAGAAAGTCAGCACCTTAGCGTGCTGTGTGGCTCCCGGCACACCCAGCATGAAGCCATGCCTGGAAGTAAGGCCCTGGTTTGCCGTGCAGAAGCGGAGGCGTGCTGCACTTTCCAGGAGGCGGTGGCCTCTGCTCTGCATACCTTGAACGGCAGCACAGCCTTCTGGACACCTGGGAGGCTAGCCGGGGCGCCCTGTTCCCGGCAGGAACACTGAGTAACCAACCCCAGGCGCACCTGGCTCTGCTAAGCACCATCCAGGCCCGTAGCCCCTTAGAGCCCCTCTGTGCACACCGAGCGTAGGGAAACGCACTGCCCTCTCTTTTGGAGCAGCTTGGTTTCCTCAGCACTCGCACACGTTCACGAACGCCGTTCTGCCACATCCCACATGGCGCGGAGGTCTTACGCGTTGCCCTAATCGGAGCTGCGCTCAGAGTAACCCTCGTCTTCGCATTCCATCCAGGACCTCCTGACTGAAGGCACCGTGCCTCCTAGAGGACGGCGGCTTGGGTTCTTACTGCAATTCAAGTCCTGTTCCTTCTTTGGCACTGCAGGCAGCCCCAGGCCCAGAGGAGCGGCTACGGCGTTCCTTGGTTGAGACAGTTCGCTGGATGCGGGACTCCCTCCTGCGATAAGTTGACTCGGGGAAGGAAACGCAGGGTAACCGGTGTCTCCTGGGACTCGTCAGAAACCACAGGGATGTACGCTGAGTGTGCCCATGAACACGGGGGCCTGCTGGAACTAGCCCTGCTTTCCCATTTTGAGGGCGGCCTTCATGCCTGCCTTGACGCTCCCTGACATTCCCGGCTCCCGACAGGCCAGTGAGCCCTGGAAGAGTGCTTCGGGGAAAATCATGAGTTTGCTCTCTCTAAACCAGGGGCTGCCGCGGCCGCGGTGGCGGTCCGCACGGCAGGCTCCAGAGCCAAAGGGAGCCTCAACGTGAGAACTGGCCTCCAGGTTAGGCCCTGAGTAGCCGTGCAGAAAGGGAGGCATGCAGCTCTTTCCGGGAGTTCTTAGTCGCTTTGCTTTCAAGGCAGTACACGCCCGGGGACTCCTAGGCCCCAGGGGCGTGCAGCGTTTTCCCTCCAAGGTCCCTGAGTGCCTCCAGACACCTGTGGGCCGGCTGAGCAACGTCGAGGTCCATTGGTTGATTCCCTCGGAGGACCCCCGTGCGTGCCGAGTGCTGGGCAACCACACACTGCGCGTTCCTTGAGGAGCGCTACCTCTCCAGAGCCCTCGAACGCCCTTCGGGACAACATGGCTGGTGGGTGCGAGGTGCCCAGGAAGACTCTGTCACGGCCCTTGTGTGAGCTGCCATGAGAGAACGCTGTGCTTGCAACACTGCGAGGCCCGCCCTCGTGCCTGAAGTCACTCTGCTCGAGGAGAAAGTCAGCACCTTAGCGTGCTGTGTGGCTCCCGGCACACCCCGCATGAAGCCATGCCTGGAAGTAAGGCCCTGGTTTGCCGTGCAGAAGCGGAGGCGTGCTGCACTTTCCAGGAGGCGGTGGCCTCTGCTCTGCATACCTTGAACGGCAGCACAGCCTTCTGGACACCTGGGAGGCTAGCCGGGGCGCCCTGTTCCCGGCAGGAACACTGAGTAACCCCAGGCGCACCTGGCTCTGCTAAGCACCATCCAGGCCCGTAGCCCCTTAGAGCCCCTCTGTGCACGCCGAGCGTAGGGAAACGCACTGCCCTCTCTTTTGGAGCAGCTTGGTTTCCTCAGCACTCGCACACGTTCACGAACGCCGTTCTGCCACATCCCACATGGCGCGGAGGTCTTACGCGTTGCCCTAATCGGAGCTGCGCTCAGAGTAACCCTCGTCTTCGCATTCCATCCAGGACCTCCTGACTGAAGGCACCGTGCCTCCTAGAGGACGGCGGCTTGGGTTCTTACTGCAATTCAAGTCCTGTTCCTTCTTTGGCACTGCAGGCAGCCCCAGGCCCAGAGGAGCGGCTACGGCGTTCCTTGGTTGAGACAGTTCGCCGGATGCGGGACTCCCTCCTGCGATAAGTTGACTCGGGGAAGGAAACGCAGGGTAACCGGTGTCTCCTGGGACTCGTCAGAAACCACAGGGATGTACGCTGAGTGTGCCCATGAACACGGGGGCCTGCTGGAACTAGCCCTGCTTTCCCATTTTGAGGGCGGCATTCATGCCTGCCTTGACGCTCCCTGACATTCCCGGCTCCCGACAGGCCAGTGAGCCCTGGAAGAGTGCTTCGGGGAAAATCATGAGTTTGCTCTCTCTAAACCAGGGGCTTCCGCGGCCGCGGTGGCGGTCCGCACGGCAGGCTCCAGAGCCAAAGGGAGCCTCAACGTGAGAACTGGCCTCCAGGTTAGGCCCTGAGTAGCCGTGCAGAAAGGGAGGCATGCAGCTCTTTCCGGGAGTTCTTAGTCGCTTTGCTTTCAAGGCAGTACACGCCCGGGGACTCCTAGGCCCCAGGGGCGTGCAGCGTTTTCCCTCCAAGGTCCCTGAGTGCCTCCAGACACCTGTGGGCCGGCTGAGCAACGTCGAGGTCCATTGGTTGATTCCCTCGGAGGACCCCCGTGCGTGCCGAGTGCTGGGCAACCACACACTGCGCGTTCCTTGAGGAGCGCTACATCTCCAGAGCCCTCGAACGCCCTTCGGGACAACATGGCTGGTGGGTGCGAGGTGCCCAGGAAGACTCTGTCATGGCCCTTGTGTGAGCTGCCATGAGAGAACGCTGTGCTTGCAACACTGCGAGGCCCGCCCTCGTGCCTGAAGTCACTCTGCTCGAGGAGAAAGTCAGCACCTTAGCGTGCTGTGTGGCTCCCGGCACACCCAGCATGAAGCCATGCCTGGAAGTAAGGCCCTGGTTTGCCGTGCAGAAGCGGAGGCGTGCTGCACTTTCCAGGAGGCGGTGGCCTCTGCTCTGCATACCTTGAACGGCAGCACAGCCTTCTGGACACCTGGGAGGCTAGCCGGGGCGCCCTGTTCCCGGCAGGAACACTGAGTAACCAACCCCAGGCGCACCTGGCTCTGCTAAGCACCATCCAGGCCCGTAGCCCCTTAGAGCCCCTCTGTGCACGCCGAGCGTAGGGAAACGCACTGCCCTCTCTTTTGGAGCAGCTTGGTTTCCTCAGCACTCGCACACGTTCACGAACGCCGTTCTGCCACATCCCACATGGCGCGGAGGTCTTACGCGTTGCCCTAATCGGAGCTGCGCTCAGAGTAACCCTCGTCTTCGCATTCCATCCAGGACCTCCTGACTGAAGGCACCGTGCCTCCTAGAGGACGGCGGCTTGGGTTCTTACTGCAATTCAAGTCCTGTTCCTTCTTTGGCACTGCAGGCAGCCCCAGGCCCAGAGGAGCGGCTACGGCGTTCCTTGGTTGAGACAGTTCGCTGGATGCGGGACTCCCTCCTGCGATAAGTTGACTCGGGGAAGGAAACGCAGGGTAACCGGTGTCTCCTGGGACTCGTCAGAAACCACAGGGATGTACGCTGAGTGTGCCCATGAACACGGGGGCCTGCTGGAACTAGCCCTGCTTTCCCATTTTGAGGGCGGCCTTCATGCCTGCCTTGACGCTCCCTGACATTCCCGGCTCCCGACAGGCCAGTGAGCCCTGGAAGAGTGCTTCGGGGAAAATCATGAGTTTGCTCTCTCTAAACCAGGGGCTGCCGCGGCCGCGGTGGCGGTCCGCACGGCAGGCTCCAGAGCCAAAGGGAGCCTCAACGTGAGAACTGGCCTCCAGGTTAGGCCCTGAGTAGCCGTGCAGAAAGGGAGGCATGCAGCTCTTTCCGGGAGTTCTTAGTCGCTTTGCTTTCAAGGCAGTACACGCCCGGGGACTCCTAGGCCCCAGGGGCGTGCAGCGTTTTCCCTCCAAGGTCCCTGAGTGCCTCCAGACACCTGTGGGCCGGCTGAGCAACGTCGAGGTCCATTGGTTGATTCCCTCGGAGGACCCCCGTGCGTGCCGAGTGCTGGGCAACCACACACTGCGCGTTCCTTGAGGAGCGCTACCTCTCCAGAGCCCTCGAACGCCCTTCGGGACAACATGGCTGGTGGGTGCGAGGTGCCCAGGAAGACTCTGTCACGGCCCTTGTGTGAGCTGCCATGAGAGAACGCTGTGCTTGCAACACTGCGAGGCCCGCCCTCGTGCCTGAAGTCACTCTGCTCGAGGAGAAAGTCAGCACCTTAGCGTGCTGTGTGGCTCCCGGCACACCCCGCATGAAGCCATGCCTGGAAGTAAGGCCCTGGTTTGCCGTGCAGAAGCGGAGGCGTGCTGCACTTTCCAGGAGGCGGTGGCCTCTGCTCTGCATACCTTGAACGGCAGCACAGCCTTCTGGACACCTGGGAGGCTAGCCGGGGCGCCCTGTTCCCGGCAGGAACACTGAGTAACCCCAGGCGCACCTGGCTCTGCTAAGCACCATCCAGGCCCGTAGCCCCTTAGAGCCCCTCTGTGCACGCCGAGCGTAGGGAAACGCACTGCCCTCTCTTTTGGAGCAGCTTGGTTTCCTCAGCACTCGCACACGTTCACGAACGCCGTTCTGCCACATCCCACATGGCGCGGAGGTCTTACGCGTTGCCCTAATCGGAGCTGCGCTCAGAGTAACCCTCGTCTTCGCATTCCATCCAGGACCTCCTGACTGAAGGCACCGTGCCTCCTAGAGGACGGCGGCTTGGGTTCTTACTGCAATTCAAGTCCTGTTCCTTCTTTGGCACTGCAGGCAGCCCCAGGCCCAGAGGAGCGGCTACGGCGTTCCTTGGTTGAGACAGTTCGCCGGATGCGGGACTCCCTCCTGCGATAAGTTGACTCGGGGAAGGAAACGCAGGGTAACCGGTGTCTCCTGGGACTCGTCAGAAACCACAGGGATGTACGCTGAGTGTGCCCATGAACACGGGGGCCTGCTGGAACTAGCCCTGCTTTCCCATTTTGAGGGCGGCATTCATGCCTGCCTTGACGCTCCCTGACATTCCCGGCTCCCGACAGGCCAGTGAGCCCTGGAAGAGTGCTTCGGGGAAAATCATGAGTTTGCTCTCTCTAAACCAGGGGCTTCCGCGGCCGCGGTGGCGGTCCGCACGGCAGGCTCCAGAGCCAAAGGGAGCCTCAACGTGAGAACTGGCCTCCAGGTTAGGCCCTGAGTAGCCGTGCAGAAAGGGAGGCATGCAGCTCTTTCCGGGAGTTCTTAGTCGCTTTGCTTTCAAGGCAGTACACGCCCGGGGACTCCTAGGCCCCAGGGGCGTGCAGCGTTTTCCCTCCAAGGTCCCTGAGTGCCTCCAGACACCTGTGGGCCGGCTGAGCAACGTCGAGGTCCATTGGTTGATTCCCTCGGAGGACCCCCGTGCGTGCCGAGTGCTGGGCAACCACACACTGCGCGTTCCTTGAGGAGCGCTACATCTCCAGAGCCCTCGAACGCCCTTCGGGACAACATGGCTGGTGGGTGCGAGGTGCCCAGGAAGACTCTGTCATGGCCCTTGTGTGAGCTGCCATGAGAGAACGCTGTGCTTGCAACACTGCGAGGCCCGCCCTCGTGCCTGAAGTCACTCTGCTCGAGGAGAAAGTCAGCACCTTAGCGTGCTGTGTGGCTCCCGGCACACCCAGCATGAAGCCATGCCTGGAAGTAAGGCCCTGGTTTGCCGTGCAGAAGCGGAGGCGTGCTGCACTTTCCAGGAGGCGGTGGCCTCTGCTCTGCATACCTTGAACGGCAGCACAGCCTTCTGGACACCTGGGAGGCTAGCCGGGGCGCCCTGTTCCCGGCAGGAACACTGAGTAACCAACCCCAGGCGCACCTGGCTCTGCTAAGCACCATCCAGGCCCGTAGCCCCTTAGAGCCCCTCTGTGCACGCCGAGCGTAGGGAAACGCACTGCCCTCTCTTTTGGAGCAGCTTGGTTTCCTCAGCACTCGCACACGTTCACGAACGCCGTTCTGCCACATCCCACATGGCGCGGAGGTCTTACGCGTTGCCCTAATCGGAGCTGCGCTCAGAGTAACCCTCGTCTTCGCATTCCATCCAGGACCTCCTGACTGAAGGCACCGTGCCTCCTAGAGGACGGCGGCTTGGGTTCTTACTGCAATTCAAGTCCTGTTCCTTCTTTGGCACTGCAGGCAGCCCCAGGCCCAGAGGAGCGGCTACGGCGTTCCTTGGTTGAGACAGTTCGCTGGATGCGGGACTCCCTCCTGCGATAAGTTGACTCGGGGAAGGAAACGCAGGGTAACCGGTGTCTCCTGGGACTCGTCAGAAACCACAGGGATGTACGCTGAGTGTGCCCATGAACACGGGGGCCTGCTGGAACTAGCCCTGCTTTCCCATTTTGAGGGCGGCCTTCATGCCTGCCTTGACGCTCCCTGACATTCCCGGCTCCCGACAGGCCAGTGAGCCCTGGAAGAGTGCTTCGGGGAAAATCATGAGTTTGCTCTCTCTAAACCAGGGGCTGCCGCGGCCGCGGTGGCGGTCCGCACGGCAGGCTCCAGAGCCAAAGGGAGCCTCAACGTGAGAACTGGCCTCCAGGTTAGGCCCTGAGTAGCCGTGCAGAAAGGGAGGCATGCAGCTCTTTCCGGGAGTTCTTAGTCGCTTTGCTTTCAAGGCAGTACACGCCCGGGGACTCCTAGGCCCCACGGGCGTGCAGCGTTTTCCCTCCAAGGTCCCTGAGTGCCTCCAGACACCTGTGGGCCGGCTGAGCAACGTCGAGGTCCATTGGTTGATTCCCTCGGAGGACCCCCGTGCGTGCCGAGTGCTGGGCAACCACACACTGCGCGTTCCTTGAGGAGCGCTACATCTCCAGAGCCCTCGAACGCCCTTCGGGACAACATGGCTGGTGGGTGCGAGGTGCCCAGGAAGACTCTGTCACGGCCCTTGTGTGAGCTGCCATGAGAGAACGCTGTGCTTGCAACACTGCGAGGCCCGCCCTCGTGCCTGAAGTCACTCTGCTCGAGGAGAAAGTCAGCACCTTAGCGTGCTGTGTGGCTCCCGGCACACCCAGCATGAAGCCATGCCTGGAAGTAAGGCCCTGGTTTGCCGTGCAGAAGCGGAGGCGTGCTGCACTTTCCAGGAGGCGGTGGCCTCTGCTCTGCATACCTTGAACGGCAGCACAGCCTTCTGGACACCTGGGAGGCTAGCCGGGGCGCCCTGTTCCCGGCAGGAACACTGAGTAACCAACCCCAGGCGCACCTGGCTCTGCTAAGCACCATCCAGGCCCGTAGCCCCTTAGAGCCCCTCTGTGCACGCCGAGCGTAGGGAAACGCACTGCCCTCTCTTTTGGAGCAGCTTGGTTTCCTCAGCACTCGCACACGTTCACGAACGCCGTTCTGCCACATCCCACATGGCGCGGAGGTCTTACGCGTTGCCCTAATCGGAGCTGCGCTCAGAGTAACCCTCGTCTTCGCATTCCATCCAGGACCTCCTGACTGAAGGCACCGTGCCTCCTAGAGGACGGCGGCTTGGGTTCTTACTGCAATTCAAGTCCTGTTCCTTCTTTGGCACTGCAGGCAGCCCCAGGCCCAGAGGAGCGGCTACGGCGTTCCTTGGTTGAGACAGTTCGCTGGATGCGGGACTCCCTCCTGCGATAAGTTGACTCGGGGAAGGAAACGCAGGGTAACCGGTGTCTCCTGGGACTCGTCAGAAACCACAGGGATGTACGCTGAGTGTGCCCATGAACACGGGGGCCTGCTGGAACTAGCCCTGCTTTCCCATTTTGAGGGCGGCCTTCATGCCTGCCTTGACGCTCCCTGACATTCCCGGCTCCCGACAGGCCAGTGAGCCCTGGAAGAGTGCTTCGGGGAAAATCATGAGTTTGCTCTCTCTAAACCAGGGGCTGCCGCGGCCGCGGTGGCGGTCCGCACGGCAGGCTCCAGAGCCAAAGGGAGCCTCAACGTGAGAACTGGCCTCCAGGTTAGGCCCTGAGTAGCCGTGCAGAAAGGGAGGCATGCAGCTCTTTCCGGGAGTTCTTAGTCGCTTTGCTTTCAAGGCAGTACACGCCCGGGGACTCCTAGGCCCCAGGGGCGTGCAGCGTTTTCCCTCCAAGGTCCCTGAGTGCCTCCAGACACCTGTGGGCCGGCTGAGCAACGTCGAGGTCCATTGGTTGATTCCCTCGGAGGACCCCCGTGCGTGCCGAGTGCTGGGCAACCACACACTGCGCGTTCCTTGAGGAGCGCTACCTCTCCAGAGCCCTCGAACGCCCTTCGGGACAACATGGCTGGTGGGTGCGAGGTGCCCAGGAAGACTCTGTCACGGCCCTTGTGTGAGCTGCCATGAGAGAACGCTGTGCTTGCAACACTGCGAGGCCCGCCCTCGTGCCTGAAGTCACTCTGCTCGAGGAGAAAGTCAGCACCTTAGCGTGCTGTGTGGCTCCCGGCACACCCCGCATGAAGCCATGCCTGGAAGTAAGGCCCTGGTTTGCCGTGCAGAAGCGGAGGCGTGCTGCACTTTCCAGGAGGCGGTGGCCTCTGCTCTGCATACCTTGAACGGCAGCACAGCCTTCTGGACACCTGGGAGGCTAGCCGGGGCGCCCTGTTCCCGGCAGGAACACTGAGTAACCCCAGGCGCACCTGGCTCTGCTAAGCACCATCCAGGCCCGTAGCCCCTTAGAGCCCCTCTGTGCACGCCGAGCGTAGGGAAACGCACTGCCCTCTCTTTTGGAGCAGCTTGGTTTCCTCAGCACTCGCACACGTTCACGAACGCCGTTCTGCCACATCCCACATGGCGCGGAGGTCTTACGCGTTGCCCTAATCGGAGCTGCGCTCAGAGTAACCTTCGTCTTCGCATTCCATCCAGGACCTCCTGACTGAAGGCACCGTGCCTCCTAGAGGACGGCGGCTTGGGTTCTTACTGCAATTCAAGTCCTGTTCCTTCTTTGGCACTGCAGGCAGCCCCAGGCCCAGAGGAGCGGCTACGGCGTTCCTTGGTTGAGACAGTTCGCTGGATGCGGGACTCCCTCCTGCGATAAGTTGACTCGGGGAAGGAAACGCAGGGTAACCGGTGTCTCCTGGGACTCGTCAGAAACCACAGGGATGTACGCTGAGTGTGCCCATGAACACGGGGGCCTGCTGGAACTAGCCCTGCTTTCCCATTTTGAGGGCGGCCTTCATGCCTGCCTTGACGCTCCCTGACATTCCCGGCTCCCGACAGGCCAGTGAGCCCTGGAAGAGTGCTTCGGGGAAAATCATGAGTTTGCTCTCTCTAAACCAGGGGCTTCCGCGGCCGCGGTGGCGGTCCGCACGGCAGGCTCCAGAGCCAAAGGGAGCCTCAACGTGAGAACTGGCCTCCAGGTTAGGCCCTGAGTAGCCGTGCAGAAAGGGAGGCATGCAGCTCTTTCCGGGAGTTCTTAGTCGCTTTGCTTTCAAGGCAGTACACGCCCGGGGACTCCTAGGCCCCAGGGGCGTGCAGCGTTTTCCCTCCAAGGTCCCTGAGTGCCTCCAGACACCTGTGGGCCGGCTGAGCAACGTCGAGGTCCATTGGTTGATTCCCTCGGAGGACCCCCGTGCGTGCCGAGTGCTGGGCAACCACACACTGCGCGTTCCTTGAGGAGCGCTACATCTCCAGAGCCCTCGAACGCCCTTCGGGACAACATGGCTGGTGGGTGCGAGGTGCCCAGGAAGACTCTGTCACGGCCCTTGTGTGAGCTGCCATGAGAGAACGCTGTGCTTGCAACACTGCGAGGCCCGCCCTCGTGCCTGAAGTCACTCTGCTCGAGGAGAAAGTCAGCACCTTAGCGTGCTGTGTGGCTCCCGGCACACCCAGCATGAAGCCATGCCTGGAAGTAAGGCCCTGGTTTGCCGTGCAGAAGCGGAGGCGTGCTGCACTTTCCAGGAGGCGGTGGCCTCTGCTCTGCATACCTTGAACGGCAGCACAGCCTTCTGGACACCTGGGAGGCTAGCCGGGGCGCCCTGTTCCCGGCAGGAACACTGAGTAACCAACCCCAGGCGCACCTGGCTCTGCTAAGCACCATCCAGGCCCGTAGCCCCTTAGAGCCCCTCTGTGCACGCCGAGCGTAGGGAAACGCACTGCCCTCTCTTTTGGAGCAGCTTGGTTTCCTCAGCACTCGCACACGTTCACGAACGCCGTTCTACCACATCCCACATGGCGCGGAGGTCTTACGCGTTGCCCTAATCGGAGCTGCGCTCAGAGTAACCCTCGTCTTCGCATTCCATCCAGGACCTCCTGACTGAAGGCACCGTGCCTCCTAGAGGACGGCGGCTTGGGTTCTTACTGCAATTCAAGTCCTGTTCCTTCTTTGGCACTGCAGGCAGCCCCAGGCCCAGAGGAGCGGCTACGGCGTTCCTTGGTTGAGACAGTTCGCTGGATGCGGGACTCCCTCCTGCGATAAGTTGACTCGGGGAAGGAAACGCAGGGTAACCGGTGTCTCCTGGGACTCGTCAGAAACCACAGGGATGTACGCTGAGTGTGCCCATGAACACGGGGGCCTGCTGGAACTAGCCCTGCTTTCCCATTTTGAGGGCGGCCTTCATGCCTGCCTTGACGCTCCCTGACATTCCCGGCTCCCGACAGGCCAGTGAGCCCTGGAAGAGTGCTTCGGGGAAAATCATGAGTTTGCTCTCTCTAAACCAGGGGCTGCCGCGGCCGCGGTGGCGGTCCGCACGGCAGGCTCCAGAGCCAAAGGGAGCCTCAACGTGAGAACTGGCCTCCAGGTTAGGCCCTGAGTAGCCGTGCAGAAAGGGAGGCATGCAGCTCTTTCCGGGAGTTCTTAGTCGCTTTGCTTTCAAGGCAGTACACGCCCGGGGACTCCTAGGCCCCAGGGGCGTGCAGCGTTTTCCCTCCAAGGTTCCTGAGTGCCTCCAGACACCTGTGGGCCGGCTGAGCAACGTCGAGGTCCATTGGTTGATTCCCTCGGAGGACCCCCGTGCGTGCCGAGTGCTGGGCAACCACACACTGCGCGTTCCTTGAGGAGCG
Organism: Lagenorhynchus albirostris; assembly: GCF_949774975.1. Taxonomy (NCBI): domain Eukaryota; kingdom Metazoa; phylum Chordata; class Mammalia; order Artiodactyla; family Delphinidae; genus Lagenorhynchus; species Lagenorhynchus albirostris. The sequence continues at coordinate 159,969 of NW_026783341.1, forward strand.
CTACATCTCCAGAGCCCTCGAACGCCCTTCGGGACAACATGGCTGGTGGGTGCGAGGTGCCCAGGAAGACTCTGTCACGGCCCTTGTGTGAGCTGCCATGAGAGAACGCTGTGCTTGCAACACTGCGAGGCCCGCCCTCGTGCCTGAAGTCACTCTGCTCGAGGAGAAAGTCAGCACCTTAGCGTGCTGTGTGGCTCCCGGCACACCCAGCATGAAGCCATGCCTGGAAGTAAGGCCCTGGTTTGCCGTGCAGAAGCGGAGGCGTGCTGCACTTTCCAGGAGGCGGTGGCCTCTGCTCTGCATACCTTGAACGGCAGCACAGCCTTCTGGACACCTGGGAGGCTAGCCGGGGCGCCCTGTTCCCGGCAGGAACACTGAGTAACCAACCCCAGGCGCACCTGGCTCTGCTAAGCACCATCCAGGCCCGTAGCCCCTTAGAGCCCCTCTGTGCACGCCGAGCGTAGGGAAACGCACTGCCCTCTCTTTTGGAGCAGCTTGGTTTCCTCAGCACTCGCACACGTTCACGAACGCCGTTCTGCCACATCCCACATGGCGCGGAGGTCTTACGCGTTGCCCTAATCGGAGCTGCGCTCAGAGTAACCCTCGTCTTCGCATTCCATCCAGGACCTCCTGACTGAAGGCACCGTGCCTCCTAGAGGACGGCGGCTTGGGTTCTTACTGCAATTCAAGTCCTGTTCCTTCTTTGGCACTGCAGGCAGCCCCAGGCCCAGAGGAGCGGCTACGGCGTTCCTTGGTTGAGACAGTTCGCTGGATGCGGGACTCCCTCCTGCGATAAGTTGACTCGGGGAAGGAAACGCAGGGTAACCGGTGTCTCCTGGGACTCGTCAGAAACCACAGGGATGTACGCTGAGTGTGCCCATGAACACGGGGGCCTGCTGGAACTAGCCCTGCTTTCCCATTTTGAGGGCGGCCTTCATGCCTGCCTTGACGCTCCCTGACATTCCCGGCTCCCGACAGGCCAGTGAGCCCTGGAAGAGTGCTTCGGGGAAAATCATGAGTTTGCTCTCTCTAAACCAGGGGCTGCCGCGGCCGCGGTGGCGGTCCGCACGGCAGGCTCCAGAGCCAAAGGGAGCCTCAACGTGAGAACTGGCCTCCAGGTTAGGCCCTGAGTAGCCGTGCAGAAAGGGAGGCATGCAGCTCTTTCCGGGAGTTCTTAGTCGCTTTGCTTTCAAGGCAGTACACGCCCGGGGACTCCTAGGCCCCAGGGGCGTGCAGCGTTTTCCCTCCAAGGTCCCTGAGTGCCTCCAGACACCTGTGGGCCGGCTGAGCAACGTCGAGGTCCATTGGTTGATTCCCTCGGAGGACCCCCGTGCGTGCCGAGTGCTGGGCAACCACACACTGCGCGTTCCTTGAGGAGCGCTACCTCTCCAGAGCCCTCGAACGCCCTTCGGGACAACATGGCTGGTGGGTGCGAGGTGCCCAGGAAGACTCTGTCACGGCCCTTGTGTGAGCTGCCATGAGAGAACGCTGTGCTTGCAACACTGCGAGGCCCGCCCTCGTGCCTGAAGTCACTCTGCTCGAGCAGAAAGTCAGCACCTTAGCGTGCTGTGTGGCTCCCGGCACACCCCGCATGAAGCCATGCCTGGAAGTAAGGCCCTGGTTTGCCGTGCAGAAGCGGAGGCGTGCTGCACTTTCCAGGAGGCGGTGGCCTCTGCTCTGCATACCTTGAACGGCAGCACAGCCTTCTGGACACCTGGGAGGCTAGCCGGGGCGCCCTGTTCCCGGCAGGAACACTGAGTAACCCCAGGCGCACCTGGCTCTGCTAAGCACCATCCAGGCCCGTAGCCCCTTAGAGCCCCTCTGTGCACGCCGAGCGTAGGGAAACGCACTGCCCTCTCTTTTGGAGCAGCTTGGTTTCCTCAGCACTCGCACACGTTCACGAACGCCGTTCTGCCACATCCCACATGGCGCGGAGGTCTTACGCGTTGCCCTAATCGGAGCTGCGCTCAGAGTAACCCTCGTCTTCGCATTCCATCCAGGACCTCCTGACTGAAGGCACCGTGCCTCCTAGAGGACGGCGGCTTGGGTTCTTACTGCAATTCAAGTCCTGTTCCTTCTTTGGCACTGCAGGCAGCCCCAGGCCCAGAGGAGCGGCTACGGCGTTCCTTGGTTGAGACAGTTCGCTGGATGCGGGACTCCCTCCTGCGATAAGTTGACTCGGGGAAGGAAACGCAGGGTAACCGGTGTCTCCTGGGACTCGTCAGAAACCACAGGGATGTACGCTGAGTGTGCCCATGAACACGGGGGCCTGCTGGAACTAGCCCTGCTTTCCCATTTTGAGGGCGGCATTCATGCCTGCCTTGACGCTCCCTGACATTCCCGGCTCCCGACAGGCCAGTGAGCCCTGGAAGAGTGCTTCGGGGAAAATCATGAGTTTGCTCTCTCTAAACCAGGGGCTTCCGCGGCCGCGGTGGCGGTCCGCACGGCAGGCTCCAGAGCCAAAGGGAGCCTCAACGTGAGAACTGGCCTCCAGGTTAGGCCCTGAGTAGCCGTGCAGAAAGGGAGGCATGCAGCTCTTTCCGGGAGTTCTTAGTCGCTTTGCTTTCAAGGCAGTACACGCCCGGGGACTCCTAGGCCCCAGGGGCGTGCAGCGTTTTCCCTCCAAGGTCCCTGAGTGCCTCCAGACACCTGTGGGCCGGCTGAGCAACGTCGAGGTCCATTGGTTGATTCCCTCGGAGGACCCCCGTGCGTGCCGAGTGCTGGGCAACCACACACTGCGCGTTCCTTGAGGAGCGCTACATCTCCAGAGCCCTCGAACGCCCTTCGGGACAACATGGCTGGTGGGTGCGAGGTGCCCAGGAAGACTCTGTCACGGCCCTTGTGTGAGCTGCCATGAGAGAACGCTGTGCTTGCAACACTGCGAGGCCCGCCCTCGTGCCTGAAGTCACTCTGCTCGAGGAGAAAGTCAGCACCTTAGCGTGCTGTGTGGCTCCCGGCACACCCAGCATGAAGCCATGCCTGGAAGTAAGGCCCTGGTTTGCCGTGCAGAAGCGGAGGCGTGCTGCACTTTCCAGGAGGCGGTGGCCTCTGCTCTGCATACCTTGAACGGCAGCACAGCCTTCTGGACACCTGGGAGGCTAGCCGGGGCGCCCTGTTCCCGGCAGGAACACTGAGTAACCAACCCCAGGCGCACCTGGCTCTGCTAAGCACCATCCAGGCCCGTAGCCCCTTAGAGCCCCTCTGTGCACGCCGAGCGTAGGGAAACGCACTGCCCTCTCTTTTGGAGCAGCTTGGTTTCCTCAGCACTCGCACACGTTCACGAACGCCGTTCTGCCACATCCCACATGGCGCGGAGGTCTTACGCGTTGCCCTAATCGGAGCTGCGCTCAGAGTAACCCTCGTCTTCGCATTCCATCCAGGACCTCCTGACTGAAGGCACCGTGCCTCCTAGAGGACAGCGGCTTGGGTTCTTACTGCAATTCAAGTCCTGTTCCTTCTTTGGCACTGCAGGCAGCCCCAGGCCCAGAGGAGCGGCTACGGCGTTCCTTGGTTGAGACAGTTCGCTGGATGCGGGACTCCCTCCTGCGATAAGTTGACTCGGGGAAGGAAACGCAGGGTAACCGGTGTCTCCTGGGACTCGTCAGAAACCACAGGGATGTACGCTGAGTGTGCCCATGAACACGGGGGCCTGCTGGAACTAGCCCTGCTTTCCCATTTTGAGGGCGGCCTTCATGCCTGCCTTGACGCTCCCTGACATTCCCGGCTCCCGACAGGCCAGTGAGCCCTGGAAGAGTGCTTCGGGGAAAATCATGAGTTTGCTCTCTCTAAACCAGGGGCTGCCGCGGCCGCGGTGGCGGTCCGCACGGCAGGCTCCAGAGCCAAAGGGAGCCTCAACGTGAGAACTGGCCTCCAGGTTAGGCCCTGAGTAGCCGTGCAGAAAGGGAGGCATGCAGCTCTTTCCGGGAGTTCTTAGTCGCTTTGCTTTCAAGGCAGTACACGCCCGGGGACTCCTAGGCCCCAGGGGCGTGCAGCGTTTTCCCTCCAAGGTCCCTGAGTGCCTCCAGACACCTGTGGGCCGGCTGAGCAACGTCGAGGTCCATTGGTTGATTCCCTCGGAGGACCCCCGTGCGTGCCGAGTGCTGGGCAACCACACACTGCGCGTTCCTTGAGGAGCGCTACATCTCCAGAGCCCTCGAACGCCCTTCGGGACAACATGGCTGGTGGGTGCGAGGTGCCCAGGAAGACTCTGTCACGGCCCTTGTGTGAGCTGCCATGAGAGAACGCTGTGCTTGCAACACTGCGAGGCCCGCCCTCGTGCCTGAAGTCACTCTGCTCGAGGAGAAAGTCAGCACCTTAGCGTGCTGTGTGGCTCCCGGCACACCCCGCATGAAGCCATGCCTGGAAGTAAGGCCCTGGTTTGCCGTGCAGAAGCGGAGGCGTGCTGCACTTTCCAGGAGGCGGTGGCCTCTGCTCTGCATACCTTGAACGGCAGCACAGCCTTCTGGACACCTGGGAGGCTAGCCGGGGCGCCCTGTTCCCGGCAGGAACACTGAGTAACCAACCCCAGGCGCACCTGGCTCTGCTAAGCACCATCCAGGCCCGTAGCCCCTTAGAGCCCCTCTGTGCACGCCGAGCGTAGGGAAACGCACTGCCCTCTCTTTTGGAGCAGCTTGGTTTCCTCAGCACTCGCACACGTTCACGAACGCCGTTCTGCCACATCCCACATGGCGCGGAGGTCTTACGCGTTGCCCTAATCGGAGCTGCGCTCAGAGTAACCCTCGTCTTCGCATTCCATCCAGGACCTCCTGACTGAAGGCACCGTGCCTCCTAGAGGACGGCGGCTTGGGTTCTTACTGCAATTCAAGTCCTGTTCCTTCTTTGGCACTGCAGGCAGCCCCAGGCCCAGAGGAGCGGCTACGGCGTTCCTTGGTTGAGACAGTTCGCTGGATGCGGGACTCCCTCCTGCGATAAGTTGACTCGGGGAAGGAAACGCAGGGTAACCGGTGTCTCCTGGGACTCGTCAGAAACCACAGGGATGTACGCTGAGTGTGCCCATGAACACGGGGGCCTGCTGGAACTAGCCCTGCTTTCCCATTTTGAGGGCGGCCTTCATGCCTGCCTTGACGCTCCCTGACATTCCCGGCTCCCGACAGGCCAGTGAGCCCTGGAAGAGTGCTTCGGGGAAAATCATGAGTTTGCTCTCTCTAAACCAGGGGCTGCCGCGGCCGCGGTGGCGGTCCGCACGGCAGGCTCCAGAGCCAAAGGGAGCCTCAACGTGAGAACTGGCCTCCAGGTTAGGCCCTGAGTAGCCGTGCAGAAAGGGAGGCATGCAGCTCTTTCCGGGAGTTCTTAGTCGCTTTGCTTTCAAGGCAGTACACGCCCGGGGACTCCTAGGCCCCAGGGGCGTGCAGCGTTTTCCCTCCAAGGTCCCTGAGTGCCTCCAGACACCTGTGGGCCGGCTGAGCAACGTCGAGGTCCATTGGTTGATTCCCTCGGAGGACCCCCGTGCGTGCCGAGTGCTGGGCAACCACACACTGCGCGTTCCTTGAGGAGCGCTACCTCTCCAGAGCCCTCGAACGCCCTTCGGGACAACATGGCTGGTGGGTGCGAGGTGCCCAGGAAGACTCTGTCACGGCCCTTGTGTGAGCTGCCATGAGAGAACGCTGTGCTTGCAACACTGCGAGGCCCGCCCTCGTGCCTGAAGTCACTCTGCTCGAGCAGAAAGTCAGCACCTTAGCGTGCTGTGTGGCTCCCGGCACACCCCGCATGAAGCCATGCCTGGAAGTAAGGCCCTGGTTTGCCGTGCAGAAGCGGAGGCGTGCTGCACTTTCCAGGAGGCGGTGGCCTCTGCTCTGCATACCTTGAACGGCAGCACAGCCTTCTGGACACCTGGGAGGCTAGCCGGGGCGCCCTGTTCCCGGCAGGAACACTGAGTAACCCCAGGCGCACCTGGCTCTGCTAAGCACCATCCAGGCCCGTAGCCCCTTAGAGCCCCTCTGTGCACGCCGAGCGTAGGGAAACGCACTGCCCTCTCTTTTGGAGCAGCTTGGTTTCCTCAGCACTCGCACACGTTCACGAACGCCGTTCTGCCACATCCCACATGGCGCGGAGGTCTTACGCGTTGCCCTAATCGGAGCTGCGCTCAGAGTAACCCTCGTCTTCGCATTCCATCCAGGACCTCCTGACTGAAGGCACCGTGCCTCCTAGAGGACGGCGGCTTGGGTTCTTACTGCAATTCAAGTCCTGTTCCTTCTTTGGCACTGCAGGCAGCCCCAGGCCCAGAGGAGCGGCTACGGCGTTCCTTGGTTGAGACAGTTCGCTGGATGCGGGACTCCCTCCTGCGATAAGTTGACTCGGGGAAGGAAACGCAGGGTAACCGGTGTCTCCTGGGACTCGTCAGAAACCACAGGGATGTACGCTGAGTGTGCCCATGAACACGGGGGCCTGCTGGAACTAGCCCTGCTTTCCCATTTTGAGGGCGGCATTCATGCCTGCCTTGACGCTCCCTGACATTCCCGGCTCCCGACAGGCCAGTGAGCCCTGGAAGAGTGCTTCGGGGAAAATCATGAGTTTGCTCTCTCTAAACCAGGGGCTTCCGCGGCCGCGGTGGCGGTCCGCACGGCAGGCTCCAGAGCCAAAGGGAGCCTCAACGTGAGAACTGGCCTCCAGGTTAGGCCCTGAGTAGCCGTGCAGAAAGGGAGGCATGCAGCTCTTTCCGGGAGTTCTTAGTCGCTTTGCTTTCAAGGCAGTACACGCCCGGGGACTCCTAGGCCCCAGGGGCGTGCAGCGTTTTCCCTCCAAGGTCCCTGAGTGCCTCCAGACACCTGTGGGCCGGCTGAGCAACGTCGAGGTCCATTGGTTGATTCCCTCGGAGGACCCCCGTGCGTGCCGAGTGCTGGGCAACCACACACTGCGCGTTCCTTGAGGAGCGCTACATCTCCAGAGCCCTCGAACGCCCTTCGGGACAACATGGCTGGTGGGTGCGAGGTGCCCAGGAAGACTCTGTCACGGCCCTTGTGTGAGCTGCCATGAGAGAACGCTGTGCTTGCAACACTGCGAGGCCCGCCCTCGTGCCTGAAGTCACTCTGCTCGAGGAGAAAGTCAGCACCTTAGCGTGCTGTGTGGCTCCCGGCACACCCAGCATGAAGCCATGCCTGGAAGTAAGGCCCTGGTTTGCCGTGCAGAAGCGGAGGCGTGCTGCACTTTCCAGGAGGCGGTGGCCTCTGCTCTGCATACCTTGAACGGCAGCACAGCCTTCTGGACACCTGGGAGGCTAGCCGGGGCGCCCTGTTCCCGGCAGGAACACTGAGTAACCAACCCCAGGCGCACCTGGCTCTGCTAAGCACCATCCAGGCCCGTAGCCCCTTAGAGCCCCTCTGTGCACGCCGAGCGTAGGGAAACGCACTGCCCTCTCTTTTGGAGCAGCTTGGTTTCCTCAGCACTCGCACACGTTCACGAACGCCGTTCTGCCACATCCCACATGGCGCGGAGGTCTTACGCGTTGCCCTAATCGGAGCTGCGCTCAGAGTAACCCTCGTCTTCGCATTCCATCCAGGACCTCCTGACTGAAGGCACCGTGCCTCCTAGAGGACGGCGGCTTGGGTTCTTACTGCAATTCAAGTCCTGTTCCTTCTTTGGCACTGCAGGCAGCCCCAGGCCCAGAGGAGCGGCTACGGCGTTCCTTGGTTGAGACAGTTCGCTGGATGCAGGACTCCCTCCTGCGATAAGTTGACTCGGGGAAGGAAACGCAGGGTAACCGGTGTCTCCTGGGACTCGTCAGAAACCACAGGGATGTACGCTGAGTGTGCCCATGAACACGGGGGCCTGCTGGAACTAGCCCTGCTTTCCCATTTTGAGGGCGGCCTTCATGCCTGCCTTGACGCTCCCTGACATTCCCGGCTCCCGACAGGCCAGTGAGCCCTGGAAGAGTGCTTCGGGGAAAATCATGAGTTTGCTCTCTCTAAACCAGGGGCTGCCGCGGCCGCGGTGGCGGTCCGCACAGCAGGCTCCAGAGCCAAAGGGAGCCTCAACGTGAGAACTGGCCTCCAGGTTAGGCCCTGAGTAGCCGTGCAGAAAGGGAGGCATGCAGCTCTTTCCGGGAGTTCTTAGTCGCTTTGCTTTCAAGGCAGTACACGCCCGGGGACTCCTAGGCCCCAGGGGCGTGCAGCGTTTTCCCTCCAAGGTCCCTGAGTGCCTCCAGACACCTGTGGGCCGGCTGAGCAACGTCGAGGTCCATTGGTTGATTCCCTCGGAGGACCCCCGTGCGTGCCGAGTGCTGGGCAACCACACACTGCGCGTTCCTTGAGGAGCGCTACCTCTCCAGAGCCCTCGAACGCCCTTCGGGACAACATGGCTGGTGGGTGCGAGGTGCCCAGGAAGACTCTGTCACGGCCCTTGTGTGAGCTGCCATGAGAGAACGCTGTGCTTGCAACACTGCGAGGCCCGCCCTCGTGCCTGAAGTCACTCTGCTCGAGCAGAAAGTCAGCACCTTAGCGTGCTGTGTGGCTCCCGGCACACCCCGCATGAAGCCATGCCTGGAAGTAAGGCCCTGGTTTGCCGTGCAGAAGCGGAGGCGTGCTGCACTTTCCAGGAGGCGGTGGCCTCTGCTCTGCATACCTTGAACGGCAGCACAGCCTTCTGGACACCTGGGAGGCTAGCCGGGGCGCCCTGTTCCCGGCAGGAACACTGAGTAACCCCAGGCGCACCTGGCTCTGCTAAGCACCATCCAGGCCCGTAGCCCCTTAGAGCCCCTCTGTGCACGCCGAGCGTAGGGAAACGCACTGCCCTCTCTTTTGGAGCAGCTTGGTTTCCTCAGCACTCGCACACGTTCACGAACGCCGTTCTGCCACATCCCACATGGCGCGGAGGTCTTACGCGTTGCCCTAATCGGAGCTGCGCTCAGAGTAACCCTCGTCTTCGCATTCCATCCAGGACCTCCTGACTGAAGGCACCGTGCCTCCTAGAGGACGGCGGCTTGGGTTCTTACTGCAATTCAAGTCCTGTTCCTTCTTTGGCACTGCAGGCAGCCCCAGGCCCAGAGGAGCGGCTACGGCGTTCCTTGGTTGAGACAGTTCGCCGGATGCGGGACTCCCTCCTGCGATAAGTTGACTCGGGGAAGGAAACGCAGGGTAACCGGTGTCTCCTGGGACTCGTCAGAAACCACAGGGATGTACGCTGAGTGTGCCCATGAACACGGGGGCCTGCTGGAACTAGCCCTGCTTTCCCATTTTGAGGGCGGCATTCATGCCTGCCTTGACGCTCCCTGACATTCCCGGCTCCCGACAGGCCAGTGAGCCCTGGAAGAGTGCTTCGGGGAAAATCATGAGTTTGCTCTCTCTAAACCAGGGGCTTCCGCGGCCGCGGTGGCGGTCCGCACGGCAGGCTCCAGAGCCAAAGGGAGCCTCAACGTGAGAACTGGCCTCCAGGTTAGGCCCTGAGTAGCCGTGCAGAAAGGGAGGCATGCAGCTCTTTCCGGGAGTTCTTAGTCGCTTTGCTTTCAAGGCAGTACACGCCCGGGGACTCCTAGGCCCCAGGGGCGTGCAGCGTTTTCCCTCCAAGGTCCCTGAGTGCCTCCAGACACCTGTGGGCCGGCTGAGCAACGTCGAGGTCCATTGGTTGATTCCCTCGGAGGACCCCCGTGCGTGCCGAGTGCTGGGCAACCACACACTGCGCATTCCTTGAGGAGCGCTACCTCTCCAGAGCCCTCGAACGCCCTTCGGGACAACATGGCTGGTGGGTGCGAGGTGCCCAGGAAGACTCTGTCACGGCCCTTGTGTGAGCTGCCATGAGAGAACGCTGTGCTTGCAACACTGCGAGGCCCGCCCTCGTGCCTGAAGTCACTCTGCTCGAGCAGAAAGTCAGCACCTTAGCGTGCTGTGTGGCTCCCGGCACACCCCGCATGAAGCCATGCCTGGAAGTAAGGCCCTGGTTTGCCGTGCAGAAGCGGAGGCGTGCTGCACTTTCCAGGAGGCGGTGGCCTCTGCTCTGCATACCTTGAACGGCAGCACAGCCTTCTGGACACCTGGGAGGCTAGCCGGGGCGCCCTGTTCCCGGCAGGAACACTGAGTAACCCCAGGCGCACCTGGCTCTGCTAAGCACCATCCAGGCCCGTAGCCCCTTAGAGCCCCTCTGTGCACGCCGAGCGTAGGGAAACGCACTGCCCTCTCTTTTGGAGCAGCTTGGTTTCCTCAGCACTCGCACACGTTCACGAACGCCGTTCTGCCACATCCCACATGGCGCGGAGGTCTTACGCGTTGCCCTAATCGGAGCTGCGCTCAGAGTAACCCTCGTCTTCGCATTCCATCCAGGACCTCCTGACTGAAGGCACCGTGCCTCCTAGAGGACGGCGGCTTGGGTTCTTACTGCAATTCAAGTCCTGTTCCTTCTTTGGCACTGCAGGCAGCCCCAGGCCCAGAGGAGCGGCTACGGCGTTCCTTGGTTGAGACAGTTCGCTGGATGCGGGACTCCCTCCTGCGATAAGTTGACTCGGGGAAGAAAACGCAGGGTAACCGGTGTCTCCTGGGACTCGTCAGAAACCACAGGGATGTACGCTGAGTGTGCCCATGAACACGGGGGCCTGCTGGAACTAGCCCTGCTTTCCCATTTTGAGGGCGGCCTTCATGCCTGCCTTGACGCTCCCTGACATTCCCGGCTCCCGACAGGCCAGTGAGCCCTGGAAGAGTGCTTCGGGGAAAATCATGAGTTTGCTCTCTCTAAACCAGGGGCTGCCGCGGCCGCGGTGGCGGTCCGCACGGCAGGCTCCAGAGCCAAAGGGAGCCTCAACGTGAGAACTGGCCTCCAGGTTAGGCCCTGAGTAGCCGTGCAGAAAGGGAGGCATGCAGCTCTTTCCGGGAGTTCTTAGTCGCTTTGCTTTCAAGGCAGTACACGCCCGGGGACTCCTAGGCCCCAGGGGCGTGCAGCGTTTTCCCTCCAAGGTCCCTGAGTGCCTCCAGACACCTGTGGGCCGGCTGAGCAACGTCGAGGTCCATTGGTTGATTCCCTCGGAGGACCCCCGTGCGTGCCGAGTGCTGGGCAACCACACACTGCGCGTTCCTTGAGGAGCGCTACCTCTCCAGAGCCCTCGAACGCCCTTCGGGACAACATGGCTGGTGGGTGCGAGGTGCCCAGGAAGACTCTGTCACGGCCCTTGTGTGAGCTGCCATGAGAGAACGCTGTGCTTGCAACACTGCGAGGCCCGCCCTCGTGCCTGAAGTCACTCTGCTCGAGCAGAAAGTCAGCACCTTAGCGTGCTGTGTGGCTCCCGGCACACCCCGCATGAAGCCATGCCTGGAAGTAAGGCCCTGGTTTGCCGTGCAGAAGCGGAGGCGTGCTGCACTTTCCAGGAGGCGGTGGCCTCTGCTCTGCATACCTTGAACGGCAGCACAGCCTTCTGGACACCTGGGAGGCTAGCCGGGGCGCCCTGTTCCCGGCAGGAACACTGAGTAACCCCAGGCGCACCTGGCTCTGCTAAGCACCATCCAGGCCCGTAGCCCCTTAGAGCCCCTCTGTGCACGCCGAGCGTAGGGAAACGCACTGCCCTCTCTTTTGGAGCAGCTTGGTTTCCTCAGCACTCGCACACGTTCACGAACGCCGTTCTGCCACATCCCACATGGCGCGGAGGTCTTACGCGTTGCCCTAATCGGAGCTGCGCTCAGAGTAACCCTCGTCTTCGCATTCCATCCAGGACCTCCTGACTGAAGGCACCGTGCCTCCTAGAGGACGGCGGCTTGGGTTCTTACTGCAATTCAAGTCCTGTTCCTTCTTTGGCACTGCAGGCAGCCCCAGGCCCAGAGGAGCGGCTACGGCGTTCCTTGGTTGAGACAGTTCGCTGGATGCGGGACTCCCTCCTGCGATAAGTTGACTCGGGGAAGGAAACGCAGGGTAACCGGTGTCTCCTGGGACTCGTCAGAAACCACAGGGATGTACGCTGAGTGTGCCCATGAACACGGGGGCCTGCTGGAACTAGCCCTGCTTTCCCATTTTGAGGGCGGCATTCATGCCTGCCTTGACGCTCCCTGACATTCCCGGCTCCCGACAGGCCAGTGAGCCCTGGAAGAGTGCTTCGGGGAAAATCATGAGTTTGCTCTCTCTAAACCAGGGGCTGCCGCGGCCGCGGTGGCGGTCCTCACGGCAGGCTCCAGAGCCAAAGGGAGCCTCAACGTGAGAACTGGCCTCCAGGTTAGGCCCTGAGTAGCCGTGCAGAAAGGGAGGCATGCAGCTCTTTCCGGGAGTTCTTAGTCGCTTTGCTTTCAAGGCAGTACACGCCCGGGGACTCCTAGGCCCCAGGGGCGTGCAGCGTTTTCCCTCCAAGGTCCCTGAGTGCCTCCAGACACCTGTGGGCCGGCTGAGCAACGTCGAGGTCCATTGGTTGATTCCCTCGGAGGACCCCCGTGCGTGCCGAGTGCTGGGCAACCACACACTGCGCGTTCCTTGAGGAGCGCTACATCTCCAGAGCCCTCGAACGCCCTTCGGGACAACATGGCTGGTGGGTGCGAGGTGCCCAGGAAGACTCTGTCACGGCCCTTGTGTGAGCTGCCATGAGAGAACGCTGTGCTTGCAACACTGCGAGGCCCGCCCTCGTGCCTGAAGTCACTCTGCTCGAGGAGAAAGTCAGCACCTTAGCGTGCTGTGTGGCTCCCGGCACACCCAGCATGAAGCCATGCCTGGAAGTAAGGCCCTGGTTTGCCGTGCAGAAGCGGAGGCGTGCTGCACTTTCCAGGAGGCGGTGGCCTCTGCTCTGCATACCTTGAACGGCAGCACAGCCTTCTGGACACCTGGGAGGCTAGCCGGGGCGCCCTGTTCCCGGCAGGAACACTGAGTAACCAACCCCAGGCGCACCTGGCTCTGCTAAGCACCATCCAGGCCCGTAGCCCCTTAGAGCCCCTCTGTGCACGCCGAGCGTAGGGAAACGCACTGCCCTCTCTTTTGGAGCAGCTTGGTTTCCTCAGCACTCGCACACGTTCACGAACGCCGTTCTGCCACATCCCACATGGCGCGGAGGTCTTACGCGTTGCCCTAATCGGAGCTGCGCTCAGAGTAACCCTCGTCTTCGCATTCCATCCAGGACCTCCTGACTGAAGGCACCGTGCCTCCTAGAGGACGGCGGCTTGGGTTCTTACTGCAATTCAAGTCCTGTTCCTTCTTTGGCACTGCAGGCAGCCCCAGGCCCAGAGGAGCGGCTACGGCGTTCCTTGGTTGAGACAGTTCGCTGGATGCGGGACTCCCTCCTGCGATAAGTTGACTCGGGGAAGGAAACGCAGGGTAACCGGTGTCTCCTGGGACTCGTCAGAAACCACAGGGATGTACGCTGAGTGTGCCCATGAACACGGGGGCCTGCTGGAACTAGCCCTGCTTTCCCATTTTGAGGGCGGCCTTCATGCCTGCCTTGACGCTCCCTGACATTCCCGGCTCCCGACAGGCCAGTGAGCCCTGGAAGAGTGCTTCGGGGAAAATCATGAGTTTGCTCTCTCTAAACCAGGGGCTGCCGCGGCCGCGGTGGCGGTCCGCACGGCAGGCTCCAGAGCCAAAGGGAGCCTCAACGTGAGAACTGGCCTCCAGGTTAGGCCCTGAGTAGCCGTGCAGAAAGGGAGGCATGCAGCTCTTTCCGGGAGTTCTTAGTCGCTTTGCTTTCAAGGCAGTACACGCCCGGGGACTCCTAGGCCCCAGGGGCGTGCAGCGTTTTCCCTCCAAGGTCCCTGAGTGCCTCCAGACACCTGTGGGCCGGCTGAGCAACGTCGAGGTCCATTGGTTGATTCCCTCGGAGGACCCCCGTGCGTGCCGAGTGCTGGGCAACCACACACTGCGCGTTCCTTGAGGAGCGCTACCTCTCCAGAGCCCTCGAACGCCCTTCGGGACAACATGGCTGGTGGGTGCGAGGTGCCCAGGAAGACTCTGTCACGGCCCTTGTGTGAGCTGCCATGAGAGAACGCTGTGCTTGCAACACTGCGAGGCCCGCCCTCGTGCCTGAAGTCACTCTGCTCGAGGAGAAAGTCAGCACCTTAGCGTGCTGTGTGGCTCCCGGCACACCCAGCATGAAGCCATGCCTGGAAGTAAGGCCCTGGTTTGCCGTGCAGAAGCGGAGGCGTGCTGCACTTTCCAGGAGGCGGTGGCCTCTGCTCTGCATACCTTGAACGGCAGCACAGCCTTCTGGACACCTGGGAGGCTAGCCGGGGCGCCCTGTTCCCGGCAGGAACACTGAGTAACCAACCCCAGGCGCACCTGGCTCTGCTAAGCACCATCCAGGCCCGTAGCCCCTTAGAGCCCCTCTGTGCACGCCGAGCGTAGGGAAACGCACTGCCCTCTCTTTTGGAGCAGCTTGGTTTCCTCAGCACTCGCACACGTTCACGAACGCCGTTCTGCCACATCCCACATGGCGCGGAGGTCTTACGCGTTGCCCTAATCGGAGCTGCGCTCAGAGTAACCCTCGTCTTCGCATTCCATCCAGGACCTCCTGACTGAAGGCACCGTGCCTCCTAGAGGACGGCGGCTTGGGTTCTTACTGCAATTCAAGTCCTGTTCCTTCTTTGGCACTGCAGGCAGCCCCAGGCCCAGAGGAGCGGCTACGGCGTTCCTTGGTTGAGACAGTTCGCTGGATGCGGGACTCCCTCCTGCGATAAGTTGACTCGGGGAAGGAAACGCAGGGTAACCGGTGTCTCCTGGGACTCGTCAGAAACCACAGGGATGTACGCTGAGTGTGCCCATGAACACGGGGGCCTGCTGGAACTAGCCCTGCTTTCCCATTTTGAGGGCGGCCTTCATGCCTGCCTTGACGCTCCCTGACATTCCCGGCTCCCGACAGGCCAGTGAGCCCTGGAAGAGTGCTTCGGGGAAAATCATGAGTTTGCTCTCTCTAAACCAGGGGCTGCCGCGGCCGCGGTGGCGGTCCGCACGGCAGGCTCCAGAGCCAAAGGGAGCCTCAACGTGAGAACTGGCCTCCAGGTTAGGCCCTGAGTAGCCGTGCAGAAAGGGAGGCATGCAGCTCTTTCCGGGAGTTCTTAGTCGCTTTGCTTTCAAGGCAGTACACGCCCGGGGACTCCTAGGCCCCAGGGGCGTGCAGCGTTTTCCCTCCAAGGTCCCTGAGTGCCTCCAGACACCTGTGGGCCGGCTGAGCAACGTCGAGGTCCATTGGTTGATTCCCTCGGAGGACCCCCGTGCGTGCCGAGTGCTGGGCAACCACACACTGCGCGTTCCTTGAGGAGCGCTACATCTCCAGAGCCCTCGAACGCCCTTCGGGACAACATGGCTGGTGGGTGCGAGGTGCCCAGGAAGACTCTGTCACGGCCCTTGTGTGAGCTGCCATGAGAGAACGCTGTGCTTGCAACACTGCGAGGCCCGCCCTCGTGCCTGAAGTCACTCTGCTCGAGGAGAAAGTCAGCACCTTAGCGTGCTGTGTGGCTCCCGGCACACCCAGCATGAAGCCATGCCTGGAAGTAAGGCCCTGGTTTGCCGTGCAGAAGCGGAGGCGTGCTGCACTTTCCAGGAGGCGGTGGCCTCTGCTCTGCATACCTTGAACGGCAGCACAGCCTTCTGGACACCTGGGAGGCTAGCCGGGGCGCCCTGTTCCCGGCAGGAACACTGAGTAACCAACCCCAGGCGCACCTGGCTCTGCTAAGCACCATCCAGGCCCGTAGCCCCTTAGAGCCCCTCTGTGCACGCCGAGCGTAGGGAAACGCACTGCCCTCTCTTTTGGAGCAGCTTGGTTTCCTCAGCACTCGCACACGTTCACGAACGCCGTTCTGCCACATCCCACATGGCGCGGAGGTCTTACGCGTTGCCCTAATCGGAGCTGCGCTCAGAGTAACCCTCGTCTTCGCATTCCATCCAGGACCTCCTGACTGAAGGCACCGTGCCTCCTAGAGGACGGCGGCTTGGGTTCTTACTGCAATTCAAGTCCTGTTCCTTCTTTGGCACTGCAGGCAGCCCCAGGCCCAGAGGAGCGGCTACGGCGTTCCTTGGTTGAGACAGTTCGCTGGATGCGGGACTCCCTCCTGCGATAAGTTGACTCGGGGAAGGAAACGCAGGGTAACCGGTGTCTCCTGGGACTCGTCAGAAACCACAGGGATGTACGCTGAGTGTGCCCATGAACACGGGGGCCTGCTGGAACTAGCCCTGCTTTCCCATTTTGAGGGCGGCCTTCATGCCTGCCTTGACGCTCCCTGACATTCCCGGCTCCCGACAGGCCAGTGAGCCCTGGAAGAGTGCTTCGGGGAAAATCATGAGTTTGCTCTCTCTAAACCAGGGGCTGCCGCGGCCGCGGTGGCGGTCCGCACGGCAGGCTCCAGAGCCAAAGGGAGCCTCAACGTGAGAACTGGCCTCCAGGTTAGGCCCTGAGTAGCCGTGCAGAAAGGGAGGCATGCAGCTCTTTCCGGGAGTTCTTAGTCGCTTTGCTTTCAAGGCAGTACACGCCCGGGGACTCCTAGGCCCCAGGGGCGTGCAGCGTTTTCCCTCCAAGGTCCCTGAGTGCCTCCAGACACCTGTGGGCCGGCTGAGCAACGTCGAGGTCCATTGGTTGATTCCCTCGGAGGACCCCCGTGCGTGCCGAGTGCTGGGCAACCACACACTGCGCGTTCCTTGAGGAGCGCTACCTCTCCAGAGCCCTCGAACGCCCTTCGGGACAACATGGCTGGTGGGTGCGAGGTGCCCAGGAAGACTCTGTCACGGCCCTTGTGTGAGTTGCCATGAGAGAACGCTGTGCTTGCAACACTGCGAGGCCCGCCCTCGTGCCTGAAGTCACTCTGCTCGAGGAGAAAGTCAGCACCTTAGCGTGCTGTGTGGCTCCCGGCACACCCAGCATGAAGCCATGCCTGGAAGTAAGGCCCTGGTTTGCCGTGCAGAAGCGGAGGCGTGCTGCACTTTCCAGGAGGCGGTGGCCTCTGCTCTGCATACCTTGAACGGCAGCACAGCCTTCTGGACACCTGGGAGGCTAGCCGGGGCGCCCTGTTCCCGGCAGGAACACTGAGTAACCCCAGGCGCACCTGGCTCTGCTAAGCACCATCCAGGCCCGTAGCCCCTTAGAGCCCCTCTGTGCACGCCGAGCGTAGGGAAACGCACTGCCCTCTCTTTTGGAGCAGCTTGGTTTCCTCAGCACTCGCACACGTTCACGAACGCCGTTCTGCCACATCCCACATGGCGCGGAGGTCTTACGCGTTGCCCTAATCGGAGCTGCGCTCAGAGTAACCCTCGTCTTCGCATTCCATCCAGGACCTCCTGACTGAAGGCACCGTGCCTCCTAGAGGACGGCGGCTTGGGTTCTTACTGCAATTCAAGTCCTGTTCCTTCTTTGGCACTGCAGGCAGCCCCAGGCCCAGAGGAGCGGCTACGGCGTTCCTTGGTTGAGACAGTTCGCTGGATGCGGGACTCCCTCCTGCGATAAGTTGACTCGGGGAAGGAAACGCAGGGTAACCGGTGTCTCCTGGGACTCGTCAGAAACCACAGGGATGTACGCTGAGTGTGCCCATGAACACGGGGGCCTGCTGGAACTAGCCCTGCTTTCCCATTTTGAGGGCGGCCTTCATGCCTGCCTTGACGCTCCCTGACATTCCCGGCTCCCGACAGGCCAGTGAGCCCTGGAAGAGTGCTTCGGGGAAAATCATGAGTTTGCTCTCTCTAAACCAGGGGCTGCCGCGGCCGCGGTGGCGGTCCGCACGGCAGGCTCCAGAGCCAAAGGGAGCCTCAACGTGAGAACTGGCCTCCAGGTTAGGCCCTGAGTAGCCGTGCAGAAAGGGAGGCATGCAGCTCTTTCCGGGAGTTCTTAGTCGCTTTGCTTTCAAGGCAGTACACGCCCGGGGACTCCTAGGCCCCAGGGGCGTGCAGCGTTTTCCCTCCAAGGTCCCTGAGTGCCTCCAGACACCTGTGGGCCGGCTGAGCAACGTCGAGGTCCATTGGTTGATTCCCTCGGAGGACCCCCGTGCGTGCCGAGTGCTGGGCAACCACACACTGCGCGTTCCTTGAGGAGCGCTACATCTCCAGAGCCCTCGAACGCCCTTCGGGACAACATGGCTGGTGGGTGCGAGGTGCCCAGGAAGACTCTGTCACGGCCCTTGTGTGAGCTGCCATGAGAGAACGCTGTGCTTGCAACACTGCGAGGCCCGCCCTCGTGCCTGAAGTCACTCTGCTCGAGGAGAAAGTCAGCACCTTAGCGTGCTGTGTGGCTCCCGGCACACCCAGCATGAAGCCATGCCTGGAAGTAAGGCCCTGGTTTGCCGTGCAGAAGCGGAGGCGTGCTGCACTTTCCAGGAGGCGGTGGCCTCTGCTCTGCATACCTTGAACGGCAGCACAGCCTTCTGGACACCTGGGAGGCTAGCCGGGGCGCCCTGTTCCCGGCAGGAACACTGAGTAACCAACCCCAGGCGCACCTGGCTCTGCTAAGCACCATCCAGGCCCGTAGCCCCTTAGAGCCCCTCTGTGCACGCCGAGCGTAGGGAAACGCACTGCCCTCTCTTTTGGAGCAGCTTGGTTTCCTCAGCACTCGCACACGTTCACGAACGCCGTTCTGCCACATCCCACATGGCGCGGAGGTCTTACGCGTTGCCCTAATCGGAGCTGCGCTCAGAGTAACCCTCGTCTTCGCATTCCATCCAGGACCTCCTGACTGAAGGCACCGTGCCTCCTAGAGGACGGCGGCTTGGGTTCTTACTGCAATTCAAGTCCTGTTCCTTCTTTGGCACTGCAGGCAGCCCCAGGCCCAGAGGAGCGGCTACGGCGTTCCTTGGTTGAGACAGTTCGCTGGATGCGGGACTCCCTCCTGCGATAAGTTGACTCGGGGAAGGAAACGCAGGGTAACCGGTGTCTCCTGGGACTCGTCAGAAACCACAGGGATGTACGCTGAGTGTGCCCATGAACACGGGGGCCTGCTGGAACTAGCCCTGCTTTCCCATTTTGAGGGCGGCCTTCATGCCTGCCTTGACGCTCCCTGACATTCCCGGCTCCCGACAGGCCAGTGAGCCCTGGAAGAGTGCTTCGGGGAAAATCATGAGTTTGCTCTCTCTAAACCAGGGGCTGCCGCGGCCGCGGTGGCGGTCCGCACGGCAGGCTCCAGAGACAAAGGGAGCCTCAACGTGAGAACTGGCCTCCAGGTTAGGCCCTGAGTAGCCGTGCAGAAAGGGAGGCATGCAGCTCTTTCCGGGAGTTCTTAGTCGCTTTGCTTTCAAGGCAGTACACGCCCGGGGACTCCTAGGCCCCAGGGGCGTGCAGCGTTTTCCCTCCAAGGTCCCTGAGTGCCTCCAGACACCTGTGGGCCGGCTGAGCAACGTCGAGGTCCATTGGTTGATTCCCTCGGAGGACCCCCGTGCGTGCCGAGTGCTGGGCAACCACACACTGCGCGTTCCTTGAGGAGCGCTACATCTCCAGAGCCCTCGAACGCCCTTCGGGACAACATGGCTGGTGGGTGCGAGGTGCCCAGGAAGACTCTGTCACGGCCCTTGTGTGAGCTGCCATGAGAGAACGCTGTGCTTGCAACACTGCGAGGCCCGCCCTCGTGCCTGAAGTCACTCTGCTCGAGGAGAAAGTCAGCACCTTAGCGTGCTGTGTGGCTCCCGGCACACCCAGCATGAAGCCATGCCTGGAAGTAAGGCCCTGGTTTGCCGTGCAGAAGCGGAGGCGTGCTGCACTTTCCAGGAGGCGGTGGCCTCTGCTCTGCATACCTTGAACGGCAGCACAGCCTTCTGGACACCTGGGAGGCTAGCCGGGGCGCCCTGTTCCCGGCAGGAACACTGAGTAACCAACCCCAGGCGCACCTGGCTCTGCTAAGCACCATCCAGGCCCGTAGCCCCTTAGAGCCCCTCTGTGCACGCCGAGCGTAGGGAAACGCACTGCCCTCTCTTTTGGAGCAGCTTGGTTTCCTCAGCACTCGCACACGTTCACGAACGCCGTTCTGCCACATCCCACATGGCGCGGAGGTCTTACGCGTTGCCCTAATCGGAGCTGCGCTCAGAGTAACCCTCGTCTTCGCATTCCATCCAGGACCTCCTGACTGAAGGCACCGTGCCTCCTAGAGGACGGCGGCTTGGGTTCTTACTGCAATTCAAGTCCTGTTCCTTCTTTGGCACTGCAGGCAGCCCCAGGCCCAGAGGAGCGGCTACGGCGTTCCTTGGTTGAGACAGTTCGCTGGATGCGGGACTCCCTCCTGCGATAAGTTGACTCGGGGAAGGAAACGCAGGGTAACCGGTGTCTCCTGGGACTCGTCAGAAACCACAGGGATGTACGCTGAGTGTGCCCATGAACACGGGGGCCTGCTGGAACTAGCCCTGCTTTCCCATTTTGAGGGCGGCCTTCATGCCTGCCTTGACGCTCCCTGACATTCCCGGCTCCCGACAGGCCAGTGAGCCCTGGAAGAGTGCTTCGGGGAAAATCATGAGTTTGCTCTCTCTAAACCAGGGGCTGCCGCGGCCGCGGTGGCGGTCCGCACGGCAGGCTCCAGAGCCAAAGGGAGCCTCAACGTGAGAACTGGCCTCCAGGTTAGGCCCTGAGTAGCCGTGCAGAAAGGGAGGCATGCAGCTCTTTCCGGGAGTTCTTAGTCGCTTTGCTTTCAAGGCAGTACACGCCCGGGGACTCCTAGGCCCCAGGGGCGTGCAGCGTTTTCCCTCCAAGGTCCCTGAGTGCCTCCAGACACCTGTGGGCCGGCTGAGCAACGTCGAGGTCCATTGGTTGATTCCCTCGGAGGACCCCCGTGCGTGCCGAGTGCTGGGCAACCACACACTGCGCGTTCCTTGAGGAGCGCTACATCTCCAGAGCCCTCGAACGCCCTTCGGGACAACATGGCTGGTGGGTGCGAGGTGCCCAGGAAGACTCTGTCACGGCCCTTGTGTGAGCTGCCATGAGAGAACGCTGTGCTTGCAACACTGCGAGGCCCGCCCTCGTGCCTGAAGTCACTCTGCTCGAGGAGAAAGTCAGCACCTTAGCGTGCTGTGTGGCTCCCGGCACACCCAGCATGAAGCCATGCCTGGAAGTAAGGCCCTGGTTTGCCGTGCAGAAGCGGAGGCGTGCTGCACTTTCCAGGAGGCGGTGGCCTCTGCTCTGCATACCTTGAACGGCAGCACAGCCTTCTGGACACCTGGGAGGCTAGCCGGGGCGCCCTGTTCCCGGCAGGAACACTGAGTAACCAACCCCAGGCGCACCTGGCTCTGCTAAGCACCATCCAGGCCCGTAGCCCCTTAGAGCCCCTCTGTGCACGCCGAGCGTAGGGAAACGCACTGCCCTCTCTTTTGGAGCAGCTTGGTTTCCTCAGCACTCGCACACGTTCACGAACGCCGTTCTGCCACATCCCACATGGCGCGGAGGTCTTACGCGTTGCCCTAATCGGAGCTGCGCTCAGAGTAACCCTCGTCTTCGCATTCCATCCAGGACCTCCTGACTGAAGGCACCGTGCCTCCTAGAGGACGGCGGCTTGGGTTCTTACTGCAATTCAAGTCCTGTTCCTTCTTTGGCACTGCAGGCAGCCCCAGGCCCAGAGGAGCGGCTACGGCGTTCCTTGGTTGAGACAGTTCGCTGGATGCGGGACTCCCTCCTGCGATAAGTTGACTCGGGGAAGGAAACGCAGGGTAACCGGTGTCTCCTGGGACTCGTCAGAAACCACAGGGATGTACGCTGAGTGTGCCCATGAACACGGGGGCCTGCTGGAACTAGCCCTGCTTTCCCATTTTGAGGGCGGCATTCATGCCTGCCTTGACGCTCCCTGACATTCCCGGCTCCCGACAGGCCAGTGAGCCCTGGAAGAGTGCTTCGGGGAAAATCATGAGTTTGCTCTCTCTAAACCAGGGGCTTCCGCGGCCGCGGTGGCGGTCCGCACGGCAGGCTCCAGAGCCAAAGGGAGCCTCAACGTGAGAACTGGCCTCCAGGTTAGGCCCTGAGTAGCCGTGCAGAAAGGGAGGCATGCAGCTCTTTCCGGGAGTTCTTAGTCGCTTTGCTTTCAAGGCAGTACACGCCCGGGGACTCCTAGGCCCCAGGGGCGTGCAGCGTTTTCCCTCCAAGGTCCCTGAGTGCCTCCAGACACCTGTGGGCCGGCTGAGCAACGTCGAGGTCCATTGGTTGATTCCCTCGGAGGACCCCCGTGCGTGCCGAGTGCTGGGCAACCACACACTGCGCGTTCCTTGAGGAGCGCTACCTCTCCAGAGCCCTCGAACGCCCTTCGGGACAACATGGCTGGTGGGTGCGAGGTGCCCAGGAAGACTCTGTCACGGCCCTTGTGTGAGCTGCCATGAGAGAACGCTGTGCTTGCAACACTGCGAGGCCCGCCCTCGTGCCTGAAGTCACTCTGCTCGAGGAGAAAGTCAGCACCTTAGCGTGCTGTGTGGCTCCCGGCACACCCCGCATGAAGCCATGCCTGGAAGTAAGGCCCTGGTTTGCCGTGCAGAAGCGGAGGCGTGCTGCACTTTCCAGGAGGCGGTGGCCTCTGCTCTGCATACCTTGAACGGCAGCACAGCCTTCTGGACACCTGGGAGGCTAGCCGGGGCGCCCTGTTCCCGGCAGGAACACTGAGTAACCCCAGGCGCACCTGGCTCTGCTAAGCACCATCCAGGCCCGTAGCCCCTTAGAGCCCCTCTGTGCACGCCGAGCGTAGGGAAACGCACTGCCCTCTCTTTTGGAGCAGCTTGGTTTCCTCAGCACTCGCACACGTTCACGAACGCCGTTCTGCCACATCCCACATGGCGCGGAGGTCTTACGCGTTGCCCTAATCGGAGCTGCGCTCAGAGTAACCCTCGTCTTCGCATTCCATCCAGGACCTCCTGACTGAAGGCACCGTGCCTCCTAGAGGACGGCGGCTTGGGTTCTTACTGCAATTCAAGTCCTGTTCCTTCTTTGGCACTGCAGGCAGCCCCAGGCCCAGAGGAGCGGCTACGGCGTTCCTTGGTTGAGACAGTTCGCTGGATGCGGGACTCCCTCCTGCGATAAGTTGACTCGGGGAAGGAAACGCAGGGTAACCGGTGTCTCCTGGGACTCGTCAGAAACCACAGGGATGTACGCTGAGTGTGCCCATGAACACGGGGGCCTGCTGGAACTAGCCCTGCTTTCCCATTTTGAGGGCGGCCTTCATGCCTGCCTTGACGCTCCCTGACATTCCCGGCTCCCGACAGGCCAGTGAGCCCTGGAAGAGTGCTTCGGGGAAAATCATGAGTTTGCTCTCTCTAAACCAGGGGCTGCCGCGGCCGCGGTGGCGGTCCGCACGGCAGGCTCCAGAGCCAAAGGGAGCCTCAACGTGAGAACTGGCCTCCAGGTTAGGCCCTGAGTAGCCGTGCAGAAAGGGAGGCATGCAGCTCTTTCCGGGAGTTCTTAGTCGCTTTGCTTTCAAGGCAGTACACGCCCGGGGACTCCTAGGCCCCAGGGGCGTGCAGCGTTTTCCCTCCAAGGTCCCTGAGTGCCTCCAGACACCTGTGGGCCGGCTGAGCAACGTCGAGGTCCATTGGTTGATTCCCTCGGAGGACCCCCGTGCGTGCCGAGTGCTGGGCAACCACACACTGCGCGTTCCTTGAGGAGCGCTACCTCTCCAGAGCCCTCGAACGCCCTTCGGGACAACATGGCTGGTGGGTGCGAGGTGCCCAGGAAGACTCTGTCACGGCCCTTGTGTGAGCTGCCATGAGAGAACGCTGTGCTTGCAACACTGCGAGGCCCGCCCTCGTGCCTGAAGTCACTCTGCTCGAGGAGAAAGTCAGCACCTTAGCGTGCTGTGTGGCTCCCGGCACACCCCGCATGAAGCCATGCCTGGAAGTAAGGCCCTGGTTTGCCGTGCAGAAGCGGAGGCGTGCTGCACTTTCCAGGAGGCGGTGGCCTCTGCTCTGCATACCTTGAACGGCAGCACAGCCTTCTGGACACCTGGGAGGCTAGCCGGGGCGCCCTGTTCCCGGCAGGAACACTGAGTAACCCCAGGCGCACCTGGCTCTGCTAAGCACCATCCAGGCCCGTAGCCCCTTAGAGCCCCTCTGTGCACGCCGAGCGTAGGGAAACGCACTGCCCTCTCTTTTGGAGCAGCTTGGTTTCCTCAGCACTCGCACACGTTCACGAACGCCGTTCTGCCACATCCCACATGGCGCGGAGGTCTTACGCGTTGCCCTAATCGGAGCTGCGCTCAGAGTAACCCTCGTCTTCGCATTCCATCCAGGACCTCCTGACTGAAGGCACCGTGCCTCCTAGAGGACGGCGGCTTGGGTTCTTACTGCAATTCAAGTCCTGTTCCTTCTTTGGCACTGCAGGCAGCCCCAGGCCCAGAGGAGCGGCTACGGCGTTCCTTGGTTGAGACAGTTCGCTGGATGCGGGACTCCCTCCTGCGATAAGTTGACTCGGGGAAGGAAACGCAGGGTAACCGGTGTCTCCTGGGACTCGTCAGAAACCACAGGGATGTACGCTGAGTGTGCCCATGAACACGGGGGCCTGCTGGAACTAGCCCTGCTTTCCCATTTTGAGGGCGGCCTTCATGCCTGCCTTGACGCTCCCTGACATTCCCGGCTCCCGACAGGCCAGTGAGCCCTGGAAGAGTGCTTCGGGGAAAATCATGAGTTTGCTCTCTCTAAACCAGGGGCTGCCGCGGCCGCGGTGGCGGTCCGCACGGCAGGCTCCAGAGCCAAAGGGAGCCTCAACGTGAGAACTGGCCTCCAGGTTAGGCCCTGAGTAGCCGTGCAGAAAGGGAGGCATGCAGCTCTTTCCGGGAGTTCTTAGTCGCTTTGCTTTCAAGGCAGTACACGCCCGGGGACTCCTAGGCCCCAGGGGCGTGCAGCGTTTTCCCTCCAAGGTCCCTGAGTGCCTCCAGACACCTGTGGGCCGGCTGAGCAACGTCGAGGTCCATTGGTTGATTCCCTCGGAGGACCCCCGTGCGTGCCGAGTGCTGGGCAACCACACACTGCGCGTTCCTTGAGGAGCGCTACCTCTCCAGAGCCCTCGAACGCCCTTCGGGACAACATGGCTGGTGGGTGCGAGGTGCCCAGGAAGACTCTGTCACGGCCCTTGTGTGAGCTGCCATGAGAGAACGCTGTGCTTGCAACACTGCGAGGCCCGCCCTCGTGCCTGAAGTCACTCTGCTCGAGCAGAAAGTCAGCACCTTAGCGTGCTGTGTGGCTCCCGGCACACCCAGCATGAAGCCATGCCTGGAAGTAAGGCCCTGGTTTGCCGTGCAGAAGCGGAGGCGTGCTGCACTTTCCAGGAGGCGGTGGCCTCTGCTCTGCATACCTTGAACGGCAGCACAGCCTTCTGGACACCTGGGAGGCTAGCCGGGGCGCCCTGTTCCCGGCAGGAACACTGAGTAACCAACCCCAGGCGCACCTGGCTCTGCTAAGCACCATCCAGGCCCGTAGCCCCTTAGAGCCCCTCTGTGCACGCCGAGCGTAGGGAAACGCACTGCCCTCTCTTTTGGAGCAGCTTGGTTTCCTCAGCACTCGCACACGTTCACGAACGCCGTTCTGCCACATCCCACATGGCGCGGAGGTCTTACGCGTTGCCCTAATCGGAGCTGCGCTCAGAGTAACCCTCGTCTTCGCATTCCATCCAGGACCTCCTGACTGAAGGCACCGTGCCTCCTAGAGGACGGCGGCTTGGGTTCTTACTGCAATTCAAGTCCTGTTCCTTCTTTGGCAATGCAGGCAGCCCCAGGCCCAGAGGAGCGGCTACGGCGTTCCTTGGTTGAGACAGTTCGCTGGATGCGGGACTCCCTCCTGCGATAAGTTGACTCGGGGAAGGAAACGCAGGGTAACCGGTGTCTCCTGGGACTCGTCAGAAACCACAGGGATGTACGCTGAGTGTGCCCATGAACACGGGGGCCTGCTGGAACTAGCCCTGCTTTCCCATTTTGAGGGCGGCCTTCATGCCTGCCTTGACGCTCCCTGACATTCCCGGCTCCCGACAGGCCAGTGAGCCCTGGAAGAGTGCTTCGGGGAAAATCATGAGTTTGCTCTCTCTAAACCAGGGGCTGCCGCGGCCGCGGTGGCGGTCCGCACGGCAGGCTCCAGAGCCAAAGGGAGCCTCAACGTGAGAACTGGCCTCCAGGTTAGGCCCTGAGTAGCCGTGCAGAAAGGGAGGCATGCAGCTCTTTCCGGGAGTTCTTAGTCGCTTTGCTTTCAAGGCAGTACACGCCCGGGGACTCCTAGGCCCCAGGGGCGTGCAGCGTTTTCCCTCCAAGGTCCCTGAGTGCCTCCAGACACCTGTGGGCCGGCTGAGCAACGTCGAGGTCCATTGGTTGATTCCCTCGGAGGACCCCCGTGCGTGCCGAGTGCTGGGCAACCACACACTGCGCGTTCCTTGAGGAGCGCTACATCTCCAGAGCCCTCGAACGCCCTTCGGGACAACATGGCTGGTGGGTGCGAGGTGCCCAGGAAGACTCTGTCACGGCCCTTGTGTGAGCTGCCATGAGAGAACGCTGTGCTTGCAACACTGCGAGGCCCGCCCTCGTGCCTGAAGTCACTCTGCTCGAGGAGAAAGTCAGCACCTTAGCGTGCTGTGTGGCTCCCGGCACACCCAGCATGAAGCCATGCCTGGAAGTAAGGCCCTGGTTTGCCGTGCAGAAGCGGAGGCGTGCTGCACTTTCCAGGAGGCGGTGGCCTCTGCTCTGCATACCTTGAACGGCAGCACAGCCTTCTGGACACCTGGGAGGCTAGCCGGGGCGCCCTGTTCCCGGCAGGAACACTGAGTAACCAACCCCAGGCGCACCTGGCTCTGCTAAGCACCATCCAGGCCCGTAGCCCCTTAGAGCCCCTCTGTGCACGCCGAGCGTAGGGAAACGCACTGCCCTCTCTTTTGGAGCAGCTTGGTTTCCTCAGCACTCGCACACGTTCACGAACGCCGTTCTGCCACATCCCACATGGCGCGGAGGTCTTACGCGTTGCCCTAATCGGAGCTGCGCTCAGAGTAACCCTCGTCTTCGCATTCCATCCAGGACCTCCTGACTGAAGGCACCGTGCCTCCTAGAGGACGGCGGCTTGGGTTCTTACTGCAATTCAAGTCCTGTTCCTTCTTTGGCACTGCAGGCAGCCCCAGGCCCAGAGGAGCGGCTACGGCGTTCCTTGGTTGAGACAGTTCGCTGGATGCGGGACTCCCTCCTGCGATAAGTTGACTCGGGGAAGGAAACGCAGGGTAACCGGTGTCTCCTGGGACTCGTCAGAAACCACAGGGATGTACGCTGAGTGTGCCCATGAACACGGGGGCCTGCTGGAACTAGCCCTGCTTTCCCATTTTGAGGGCGGCATTCATGCCTGCCTTGACGCTCCCTGACATTCCCGGCTCCCGACAGGCCAGTGAGCCCTGGAAGAGTGCTTCGGGGAAAATCATGAGTTTGCTCTCTCTAAACCAGGGGCTGCCGCGGCCGCGGTGGCGGTCCGCACGGCAGGCTCCAGAGCCAAAGGGAGCCTCAACGTGAGAACTGGCCTCCAGGTTAGGCCCTGAGTAGCCGTGCAGAAAGGGAGGCATGCAGCTCTTTCCGGGAGTTCTTAGTCGCTTTGCTTTCAAGGCAGTACACGCCCGGGGACTCCTAGGCCCCAGGGGCGTGCAGCGTTTTCCCTCCAAGGTCCCTGAGTGCCTCCAGACACCTGTGGGCCGGCTGAGCAACGTCGAGGTCCATTGGTTGATTCCCTCGGAGGACCCCCGTGCGTGCCGAGTGCTGGGCAACCACACACTGCGCGTTCCTTGAGGAGCGCTACATCTCCAGAGCCCTCGAACGCCCTTCGGGACAACATGGCTGGTGGGTGCGAGGTGCCCAGGAAGACTCTGTCACGGCCCTTGTGTGAGCTGCCATGAGAGAACGCTGTGCTTGCAACACTGCGAGGCCCGCCCTCGTGCCTGAAGTCACTCTGCTCGAGGAGAAAGTCAGCACCTTAGCGTGCTGTGTGGCTCCCGGCACACCCCGCATGAAGCCATGCCTGGAAGTAAGGCCCTGGTTTGCCGTGCAGAAGCGGAGGCGTGCTGCACTTTCCAGGAGGCGGTGGCCTCTGCTCTGCATACCTTGAACGGCAGCACAGCCTTCTGGACACCTGGGAGGCTAGCCGGGGCGCCCTGTTCCCGGCAGGAACACTGAGTAACCAACCCCAGGCGCACCTGGCTCTGCTAAGCACCATCCAGGCCCGTAGCCCCTTAGAGCCCCTCTGTGCACGCCGAGCGTAGGGAAACGCACTGCCCTCTCTTTTGGAGCAGCTTGGTTTCCTCAGCACTCGCACACGTTCACGAACGCCGTTCTGCCACATCCCACATGGCGCGGAGGTCTTACGCGTTGCCCTAATCGGAGCTGCGCTCAGAGTAACCCTCGTCTTCGCATTCCATCCAGGACCTCCTGACTGAAGGCACCGTGCCTCCTAGAGGACGGCGGCTTGGGTTCTTACTGCAATTCAAGTCCTGTTCCTGCTTTGGCACTGCAGGCAGCCCCAGGCCCAGAGGAGCGGCTACGGCGTTCCTTGGTTGAGACAGTTCGCTGGATGCGGGACTCCCTCCTGCGATAAGTTGACTCGGGGAAGGAAACGCAGGGTAACCGGTGTCTCCTGGGACTCGTCAGAAACCACAGGGATGTACGCTGAGTGTGCCCATGAACACGGGGGCCTGCTGGAACTAGCCCTGCTTTCCCATTTTGAGGGCGGCCTTCATGCCTGCCTTGACGCTCCCTGACATTCCCGGCTCCCGACAGGCCAGTGAGCCCTGGAAGAGTGCTTCGGGGAAAATCATGAGTTTGCTCTCTCTAAACCAGGGGCTGCCGCGGCCGCGGTGGCGGTCCGCACGGCAGGCTCCAGAGCCAAAGGGAGCCTCAACGTGAGAACTGGCCTCCAGGTTAGGCCCTGAGTAGCCGTGCAGAAAGGGAGGCATGCAGCTCTTTCCGGGAGTTCTTAGTCGCTTTGCTTTCAAGGCAGTACACGCCCGGGGACTCCTAGGCCCCAGGGGCGTGCAGCGTTTTCCCTCCAAGGTCCCTGAGTGCCTCCAGACACCTGTGGGCCGGCTGAGCAACGTCGAGGTCCATTGGTTGATTCCCTCGGAGGACCCCCGTGCGTGCCGAGTGCTGGGCAACCACACACTGCGCGTTCCTTGAGGAGCGCTACATCTCCAGAGCCCTCGAACGCCCTTCGGGACAACATGGCTGGTGGGTGCGAGGTGCCCAGGAAGACTCTGTCACGGCCCTTGTGTGAGCTGCCATGAGAGAACGCTGTGCTTGCAACACTGCGAGGCCCGCCCTCGTGCCTGAAGTCACTCTGCTCGAGGAGAAAGTCAGCACCTTAGCGTGCTGTGTGGCTCCCGGCACACCCCGCATGAAGCCATGCCTGGAAGTAAGGCCCTGGTTTGCCGTGCAGAAGCGGAGGCGTGCTGCACTTTCCAGGAGGCGGTGGCCTCTGCTCTGCATACCTTGAACGGCAGCACAGCCTTCTGGACACCTGGGAGGCTAGCCGGGGCGCCCTGTTCCCGGCAGGAACACTGAGTAACCCCAGGCGCACCTGGCTCTGCTAAGCACCATCCAGGCCCGTAGCCCCTTAGAGCCCCTCTGTGCACGCCGAGCGTAGGGAAACGCACTGCCCTCTCTTTTGGAGCAGCTTGGTTTCCTCAGCACTCGCACACGTTCACGAACGCCGTTCTGCCACATCCCACATGGCGCGGAGGTCTTACGCGTTGCCCTAATCGGAGCTGCGCTCAGAGTAACCCTCGTCTTCGCATTCCATCCAGGACCTCCTGACTGAAGGCACCGTGCCTCCTAGAGGACGGCGGCTTGGGTTCTTACTGCAATTCAAGTCCTGTTCCTTCTTTGGCACTGCAGGCAGCCCCAGGCCCAGAGGAGCGGCTACGGCGTTCCTTGGTTGAGACAGTTCGCTGGATGCGGGACTCCCTCCTGCGATAAGTTGACTCGGGGAAGGAAACGCAGGGTAACCGGTGTCTCCTGGGACTCGTCAGAAACCACAGGGATGTACGCTGAGTGTGCCCATGAACACGGGGGCCTGCTGGAACTAGCCCTGCTTTCCCATTTTGAGGGCGGCCTTCATGCCTGCCTTGACGCTCCCTGACATTCCCGGCTCCCGACAGGCCAGTGAGCCCTGGAAGAGTGCTTCGGGGAAAATCATGAGTTTGCTCTCTCTAAACCAGGGGCTGCCGCGGCCGCGGTGGCGGTCCGCACGGCAGGCTCCAGAGCCAAAGGGAGCCTCAACGTGAGAACTGGCCTCCAGGTTAGGCCCTGAGTAGCCGTGCAGAAAGGGAGGCATGCAGCTCTTTCCGGGAGTTCTTAGTCGCTTTGCTTTCAAGGCAGTACACGCCCGGGGACTCCTAGGCCCCAGGGGCGTGCAGCGTTTTCCCTCCAAGGTCCCTGAGTGCCTCCAGACACCTGTGGGCCGGCTGAGCAACGTCGAGGTCCATTGGTTGATTCCCTCGGAGGACCCCCGTGCGTGCCGAGTCCTGGGCAACCACACACTGCGTGTTCCTTGAGGAGCGCTACCTCTCCAGAGCCCTCGAACGCCCTTCGGGACAACATGGCTGGTGGGTGCGAGGTGCCCAGGAAGACTCTGTCACGGCCCTTGTGTGAGCTGCCATGAGAGAACGCTGTGCTTGCAACACTGCGAGGCCCGCCCTCGTGCCTGAAGTCACTCTGCTCGAGGAGAAAGTCAGCACCTTAGCGTGCTGTGTGGCTCCCGGCACACCCAGCATGAAGCCATGCCTGGAAGTAAGGCCCTGGTTTGCCGTGCAGAAGCGGAGGCGTGCTGCACTTTCCAGGAGGCGGTGGCCTCTGCTCTGCATACCTTGAACGGCAGCACAGCCTTCTGGACACCTGGGAGGCTAGCCGGGGCGCCCTGTTCCCGGCAGGAACACTGAGTAACCCCAGGCGCACCTGGCTCTGCTAAGCACCATCCAGGCCCGTAGCCCCTTAGAGCCCCTCTGTGCACGCCGAGCGTAGGGAAACGCACTGCCCTCTCTTTTGGAGCAGCTTGGTTTCCTCAGCACTCGCACACGTTCACGAACGCCGTTCTGCCACATCCCACATGGCGCGGAGGTCTTACGCGTTGCCCTAATCGGAGCTGCGCTCAGAGTAACCCTCGTCTTCGCATTCCATCCAGGACCTCCTGACTGAAGGCACCGTGCCTCCTAGAGGACGGCGGCTTGGGTTCTTACTGCAATTCAAGTCCTGTTCCTTCTTTGGCACTGCAGGCAGCCCCAGGCCCAGAGGAGCGGCTACGGCGTTCCTTGGTTGAGACAGTTCGCTGGATGCGGGACTCCCTCCTGCGATAAGTTGACTCGGGGAAGGAAACGCAGGGTAACCGGTGTCTCCTGGGACTCGTCAGAAACCACAGGGATGTACGCTGAGTGTGCCCATGAACACGGGGGCCTGCTGGAACTAGCCCTGCTTTCCCATTTTGAGGGCGGCATTCATGCCTGCCTTGACGCTCCCTGACATTCCCGGCTCCCGACAGGCCAGTGAGCCCTGGAAGAGTGCTTCGGGGAAAATCATGAGTTTGCTCTCTCTAAACCAGGGGCTGCCGCGGCCGCGGTGGCGGTCCGCACGGCAGGCTCCAGAGCCAAAGGGAGCCTCAACGTGAGAACTGGCCTCCAGGTTAGGCCCTGAGTAGCCGTGCAGAAAGGGAGGCATGCAGCTCTTTCCGGGAGTTCTTAGTCGCTTTGCTTTCAAGGCAGTACACGCCCGGGGACTCCTAGGCCCCAGGGGCATGCAGCGTTTTCCCTCCAAGGTCCCTGAGTGCCTCCAGACACCTGTGGGCCGGCTGAGCAACGTCGAGGTCCATTGGTTGATTCCCTCGGAGGACCCCCGTGCGTGCCGAGTGCTGGGCAACCACACACTGCGCGTTCCTTGAGGAGCGCTACATCTCCAGAGCCCTCGAACGCCCTTCGGGACAACATGGCTGGTGGGTGCGAGGTGCCCAGGAAGACTCTGTCACGGCCCTTGTGTGAGCTGCCATGAGAGAACGCTGTGCTTGCAACACTGCGAGGCCCGCCCTCGTGCCTGAAGTCACTCTGCTCGGGGAGAAAGTCAGCACCTTAGCGTGCTGTGTGGCTCCCGGCACACCCAGCATGAAGCCATGCCTGGAAGTAAGGCCCTGGTTTGCCGTGCAGAAGCGGAGGCGTGCTGCACTTTCCAGGAGGCGGTGGCCTCTGCTCTGCATACCTTGAACGGCAGCACAGCCTTCTGGACACCTGGGAGGCTAGCCGGGGCGCCCTGTTCCCGGCAGGAACACTGAGTAACCAACCCCAGGCGCACCTGGCTCTGCTAAGCACCATCCAGGCCCGTAGCCCCTTAGAGCCCCTCTGTGCACGCCGAGCGTAGGGAAACGCACTGCCCTCTCTTTTGGAGCAGCTTGGTTTCCTCAGCACTCGCACACGTTCACGAACGCCGTTCTGCCACATCCCACATGGCGCGGAGGTCTTACGCGTTGCCCTAATCGGAGCTGCGCTCAGAGTAACCCTCGTCTTCGCATTCCATCCAGGACCTCCTGACTGAAGGCACCGTGCCTCCTAGAGGACGGCGGCTTGGGTTCTTACTGCAATTCAAGTCCTGTTCCTGCTTTGGCACTGCAGGCAGCCCCAGGCCCAGAGGAGCGGCTACGGCGTTCCTTGGTTGAGACAGTTCGCTGGATGCGGGACTCCCTCCTGCGATAAGTTGACTCGGGGAAGGAAACGCAGGGTAACCGGTGTCTCCTGGGACTCGTCAGAAACCACAGGGATGTACGCTGAGTGTGCCCATGAACACGGGGGCCTGCTGGAACTAGCCCTGCTTTCCCATTTTGAGGGCGGCCTTCATGCCTGCCTTGACGCTCCCTGACATTCCCGGCTCCCGACAGGCCAGTGAGCCCTGGAAGAGTGCTTCGGGGAAAATCATGAGTTTGCTCTCTCTAAACCAGGGGCTGCCGCGGCCGCGGTGGCGGTCCGCACGGCAGGCTCCAGAGCCAAAGGGAGCCTCAACGTGAGAACTGGCCTCCAGGTTAGGCCCTGAGTAGCCGTGCAGAAAGGGAGGCATGCAGCTCTTTCCGGGAGTTCTTAGTCGCTTTGCTTTCAAGGCAGTACACGCCCGGGGACTCCTAGGCCCCAGGGGCGTGCAGCGTTTTCCCTCCAAGGTCCCTGAGTGCCTCCAGACACCTGTGGGCCGGCTGAGCAACGTCGAGGTCCATTGGTTGATTCCCTCGGAGGACCCCCGTGCGTGCCGAGTGCTGGGCAACCACACACTGCGCGTTCCTTGAGGAGCGCTACATCTCCAGAGCCCTCGAACGCCCTTCGGGACAACATGGCTGGTGGGTGCGAGGTGCCCAGGAAGACTCTGTCACGGCCCTTGTGTGAGCTGCCATGAGAGAACGCTGTGCTTGCAACACTGCGAGGCCCGCCCTCGTGCCTGAAGTCACTCTGCTCGAGGAGAAAGTCAGCACCTTAGCGTGCTGTGTGGCTCCCGGCACACCCCGCATGAAGCCATGCCTGGAAGTAAGGCCCTGGTTTGCCGTGCAGAAGCGGAGGCGTGCTGCACTTTCCAGGAGGCGGTGGCCTCTGCTCTGCATACCTTGAACGGCAGCACAGCCTTCTGGACACCTGGGAGGCTAGCCGGGGCGCCCTGTTCCCGGCAGGAACACTGAGTAACCCCAGGCGCACCTGGCTCTGCTAAGCACCATCCAGGCCCGTAGCCCCTTAGAGCCCCTCTGTGCACGCCGAGCGTAGGGAAACGCACTGCCCTCTCTTTTGGAGCAGCTTGGTTTCCTCAGCACTCGCACACGTTCACGAACGCCGTTCTGCCACATCCCACATGGCGCGGAGGTCTTACGCGTTGCCCTAATCGGAGCTGCGCTCAGAGTAACCCTCGTCTTCGCATTCCATCCAGGACCTCCTGACTGAAGGCACCGTGCCTCCTAGAGGACGGCGGCTTGGGTTCTTACTGCAATTCAAGTCCTGTTCCTTCTTTGGCACTGCAGGCAGCCCCAGGCCCAGAGGAGCGGCTACGGCGTTCCTTGGTGAGACAGTTCGCTGGATGCGGGACTCCCTCCTGCGATAAGTTGACTCGGGGAAGGAAACGCAGGGTAACCGGTGTCTCCTGGGACTCGTCAGAAACCACAGGGATGTACGCTGAGTGTGCCCATGAACACGGGGGCCTGCTGGAACTAGCCCTGCTTTCCCATTTTGAGGGCGGCATTCATGCCTGCCTTGACGCTCCCTGACATTCCCGGCTCCCGACAGGCCAGTGAGCCCTGGAAGAGTGCTTCAGGGAAAATCATGAGTTTGCTCTCTCTAAACCAGGGGCTGCCGCGGCCGCGGTGGCGGTCCTCACGGCAGGCTCCAGAGCCAAAGGGAGCCTCAACGTGAGAACTGGCCTCCAGGTTAGGCCCTGAGTAGCCGTGCAGAAAGGGAGGCATGCAGCTCTTTCCGGGAGTTCTTAGTCGCTTTGCTTTCAAGGCAGTACATGCCCGGGGACTCCTAGGCCCCAGGGGCGTGCAGCGTTTTCCCTCCAAGGTCCCTGAGTGCCTCCAGACACCTGTGGGCCGGCTGAGCAACGTCGAGGTCCATTGGTTGATTCCCTCGGAGGACCCCCGTGCGTGCCGAGTCCTGGGCAACCACACACTGCGTCTTCCTTGAGGAGCGCTACCTCTCCAGAGCCCTCGAACGCCCTTCGGGACAACATGGCTGGTGGGTGCGAGGTGCCCAGGAAGACTCTGTCACGGCCCTTGTGTGAGCTGCCATGAGAGAACGCTGTGCTTGCCACACTGCGAGGCCCGCCCTCGTGCCTGAAGTCACTCTGCTCGGGGAGAAAGTCAGCACCTTAGCGTGCTGTGTGGCTCCCGGCACACCCAGCATGAAGCCATGCCTGGAAGTAAGGCCCTGGTTTGCCGTGCAGAAGCGGAGGCGTGCTGCACTTTCCAGGAGGCGGTGGCCTCTGCTCTGCATACCTTGAACGGCAGCACAGCCTTCTGGACACCTGGGAGGCTAGCCGGGGCGCCCTGTTCCCGGCAGGAACACTGAGTAACCCCAGGCGCACCTGGCTCTGCTAAGCACCATCCAGGCCCGTAGCCCCTTAGAGCCCCTCTGTGCACGCCGAGCGTAGGGAAACGCACTGCCCTCTCTTTTGGAGCAGCTTGGTTTCCTCAGCACTCGCACACGTTCACGAACGCCGTTCTGCCACATCCCACATGGCGCGGAGGTCTTACGCGTTGCCCTAATCGGAGCTGCGCTCAGAGTAACCCTCGTCTTCGCATTCCATCCAGGACCTCCTGACTGAAGGCACCGTGCCTCCTAGAGGACGGCGGCTTGGGTTCTTACTGCAATTCAAGTCCTGTTCCTTCTTTGGCACTGCAGGCAGCCCCAGGCCCAGAGGAGCGGCTACGGCGTTCCTTGGTTGAGACAGTTCGCTGGATGCGGGACTCCCTCCTGCGATAAGTTGACTCGGGGAAGGAAACGCAGGGTAACCGGTGTCTCCTGGGACTCGTCAGAAACCACAGGGATGTACGCTGAGTGTGCCCATGAACACGGGGGCCTGCTGGAACTAGCCCTGCTTTCCCATTTTGAGGGCGGCCTTCATGCCTGCCTTGACGCTCCCTGACATTCCCGGCTCCCGACAGGCCAGTGAGCCCTGGAAGAGTGCTTCGGGGAAAATCATGAGTTTGCTCTCTCTAAACCAGGGGCTGCCGCGGCCGCGGTGGCGGTCCGCACGGCAGGCTCCAGAGCCAAAGGGAGCCTCAACGTGAGAACTGGCCTCCAGGTTAGGCCCTGAGTAGCCGTGCAGAAAGGGAGGCATGCAGCTCTTTCCGGGAGTTCTTAGTCGCTTTGCTTTCAAGGCAGTACACGCCCGGGGACTCCTAGGCCCCAGGGGCATGCAGCGTTTTCCCTCCAAGGTCCCTGAGTGCCTCCAGACACCTGTGGGCCGGCTGAGCAACGTCGAGGTCCATTGGTTGATTCCCTCGGAGGACCCCCGTGCGTGCCGAGTGCTGGGCAACCACACACTGCGCGTTCCTTGAGGAGCGCTACATCTCCAGAGCCCTCGAACGCCCTTCGGGACAACATGGCTGGTGGGTGCGAGGTGCCCAGGAAGACTCTGTCACGGCCCTTGTGTGAGCTGCCATGAGAGAACGCTGTGCTTGCAACACTGCGAGGCCCGCCCTCGTGCCTGAAGTCACTCTGCTCGGGGAGAAAGTCAGCACCTTAGCGTGCTGTGTGGCTCCCGGCACACCCAGCATGAAGCCATGCCTGGAAGTAAGGCCCTGGTTTGCCGTGCAGAAGCGGAGGCGTGCTGCACTTTCCAGGAGGCGGTGGCCTCTGCTCTGCATACCTTGAACGGCAGCACAGCCTTCTGGACACCTGGGAGGCTAGCCGGGGCGCCCTGTTCCCGGCAGGAACACTGAGTAACCAACCCCAGGCGCACCTGGCTCTGCTAAGCACCATCCAGGCCCGTAGCCCCTTAGAGCCCCTCTGTGCACGCCGAGCGTAGGGAAACGCACTGCCCTCTCTTTTGGAGCAGCTTGGTTTCCTCAGCACTCGCACACGTTCACGAACGCCGTTCTGCCACATCCCACATGGCGCGGAGGTCTTACGCGTTGCCCTAATCGGAGCTGCGCTCAGAGTAACTCTCGTCTTCGCATTCCATCCAGGACCTCCTGACTGAAGGCACCGTGCCTCCTAGAGGACGGCGGCTTGGGTTCTTACTGCAATTCAAGTCCTGTTCCTTCTTTGGCACTGCAGGCAGCCCCAGGCCCAGAGGAGCGGCTACGGCGTTCCTTGGTTGAGACAGTTCGCTGGATGCGGGACTCCCTCCTGCGATAAGTTGACTCGGGGAAGGAAACGCAGGGTAACCGGTGTCTCCTGGGACTCGTCAGAAACCACAGGGATGTACGCTGAGTGTGCCCATGAACACGGGGGCCTGCTGGAACTAGCCCTGCTTTCCCATTTTGAGGGCGGCATTCATGCCTGCCTTGACGCTCCCTGACATTCCCGGCTCCCGACAGGCCAGTGAGCCCTGGAAGAGTGCTTCGGGGAAAATCATGAGTTTGCTCTCTCTAAACCAGGGGCTGCCGCGGCCGCGGTGGCGGTCCGCACGGCAGGCTCCAGAGCCAAAGGGAGCCTCAACGTGAGAACTGGCCTCCAGGTTAGGCCCTGAGTAGCCGTGCAGAAAGGGAGGCATGCAGCTCTTTCCGGGAGTTCTTAGTCGCTTTGCTTTCAAGGCAGTACACGCCCGGGGACTCCTAGGCCCCAGGGGCGTGCAGCGTTTTCCCTCCAAGGTCCCTGAGTGCCTCCAGACACCTGTGGGCCGGCTGAGCAACGTCGAGGTCCATTGGTTGATTCCCTCGGAGGACCCCCGTGCGTGCCGAGTGCTGGGCAACCACACACTGCGCGTTCCTTGAGGAGCGCTACATCTCCAGAGCCCTCGAACGCCCTTCGGGACAACATGGCTGGTGGGTGCGAGGTGCCCAGGAAGACTCTGTCACGGCCCTTGTGTGAGCTGCCATGAGAGAACGCTGTGCTTGCAACACTGCGAGGCCCGCCCTCGTGCCTGAAGTCACTCTGCTCGAGGAGAAAGTCAGCACCTTAGCGTGCTGTGTGGCTCCCGGCACACCCAGCATGAAGCCATGCCTGGAAGTAAGGCCCTGGTTTGCCGTGCAGAAGCGGAGGCGTGCTGCACTTTCCAGGAGGCGGTGGCCTCTGCTCTGCATACCTTGAACGGCAGCACAGCCTTCTGGACACCTGGGAGGCTAGCCGGGGCGCCCTGTTCCCGGCAGGAACACTGAGTAACCAACCCCAGGCGCACCTGGCTCTGCTAAGCACCATCCAGGCCCGTAGCCCCTTAGAGCCCCTCTGTGCACGCCGAGCGTAGGGAAACGCACTGCCCTCTCTTTTGGAGCAGCTTGGTTTCCTCAGCACTCGCACACGTTCACGAATGCCGTTCTGCCACATCCCACATGGCGCGGAGGTCTTACGCGTTGCCCTAATCGGAGCTGCGCTCAGAGTAACCCTCGTCTTCGCATTCCATCCAGGACCTCCTGACTGAAGGCACCGTGCCTCCTAGAGGACGGCGGCTTGGGTTCTTACTGCAATTCAAGTCCTGTTCCTTCTTTGGCACTGCAGGCAGCCCCAGGCCCAGAGGAGCGGCTACGGCGTTCCTTGGTTGAGACAGTTCGCTGGATGCGGGACTCCCTCCTGCGATAAGTTGACTCGGGGAAGGAAACGCAGGGTAACCGGTGTCTCCTGGGACTCGTCAGAAACCACAGGGATGTACGCTGAGTGTGCCCATGAACACGGGGGCCTGCTGGAACTAGCCCTGCTTTCCCATTTTGAGGGCGGCCTTCATGCCTGCCTTGACGCTCCCTGACATTCCCGGCTCCCGACAGGCCAGTGAGCCCTGGAAGAGTGCTTCGGGGAAAATCATGAGTTTGCTCTCTCTAAACCAGGGGCTTCCGCGGCCGCGGTGGCGGTCCGCACGGCAGGCTCCAGAGCCAAAGGGAGCCTCAACGTGAGAACTGGCCTCCAGGTTAGGCCCTGAGTAGCCGTGCAGAAAGGGAGGCATGCAGCTCTTTCCGGGAGTTCTTAGTCGCTTTGCTTTCAAGGCAGTACACGCCCGGGGACTCCTAGGCCCCAGGGGCGTGCAGCGTTTTCCCTCCAAGGTCCCTGAGTGCCTCCAGACACCTGTGGGCCGGCTGAGCAACGTCGAGGTCCATTGGTTGATTCCCTCGGAGGACCCCCGTGCGTGCCGAGTGCTGGGCAACCACACACTGCGCGTTCCTTGAGGAGCGCTACCTCTCCAGAGCCCTCGAACGCCCTTCGGGACAACATGGCTGGTGGGTGCGAGGTGCCCAGGAAGACTCTGTCACGGCCCTTGTGTGAGCTGCCATGAGAGAACGCTGTGCTTGCAACACTGCGAGGCCCGCCCTCGTGCCTGAAGTCACTCTGCTCGAGGAGAAAGTCAGCACCTTAGCGTGCTGTGTGGCTCCCGGCACACCCAGCATGAAGCCATGCCTGGAAGTAAGGCCCTGGTTTGCCGTGCAGAAGCGGAGGCGTGCTGCACTTTCCAGGAGGCGGTGGCCTCTGCTCTGCATACCTTGAACGGCAGCACAGCCTTCTGGACACCTGGGAGGCTAGCCGGGGCGCCCTGTTCCCGGCAGGAACACTGAGTAACCCCAGGCGCACCTGGCTCTGCTAAGCACCATCCAGGCCCGTAGCCCCTTAGAGCCCCTCTGTGCACGCCGAGCGTAGGGAAACGCACTGCCCTCTCTTTTGGAGCAGCTTGGTTTCCTCAGCACTCGCACACGTTCACGAACGCCGTTCTGCCACATCCCACATGGCGCGGAGGTCTTACGCGTTGCCCTAATCGGAGCTGCGCTCAGAGTAACCCTCGTCTTCGCATTCCATCCAGGACCTCCTGACTGAAGGCACCGTGCCTCCTAGAGGACGGCGGCTTGGGTTCTTACTGCAATTCAAGTCCTGTTCCTTCTTTGGCACTGCAGGCAGCCCCAGGCCCAGAGGAGCGGCTACGGCGTTCCTTGGTTGAGACAGTTCGCTGGATGCGGGACTCCCTCCTGCGATAAGTTGACTCGGGGAAGGAAACGCAGGGTAACCGGTGTCTCCTGGGACTCGTCAGAAACCACAGGGATGTACGCTGAGTGTGCCCATGAACACGGGGGCCTGCTGGAACTAGCCCTGCTTTCCCATTTTGAGGGCGGCATTCATGCCTGCCTTGACGCTCCCTGACATTCCCGGCTCCCGACAGGCCAGTGAGCCCTGGAAGAGTGCTTCGGGGAAAATCATGAGTTTGCTCTCTCTAAACCAGGGGCTGCCACGGCCGCGGTGGCGGTCCGCACGGCAGGCTCCAGAGCGAAAGGGAGCCTCAACGTGAGAACTGGCCTCCAGGTTAGGCCCTGAGTAGCCGTGCAGAAAGGGAGGCATGCAGCTCTTTCCGGGAGTTCTTAGTCGCTTTGCTTTCAAGGCAGTACACGCCCGGGGACTCCTAGGCCCCACGGGCGTGCAGCGTTTTCCCTCCAAGGTCCCTGAGTGCCTCCAGACACCTGTGGGCCGGCTGAGCAACGTCGAGGTCCATTGGTTGAT
Source organism: Lagenorhynchus albirostris (assembly GCF_949774975.1). Taxonomy (NCBI): domain Eukaryota; kingdom Metazoa; phylum Chordata; class Mammalia; order Artiodactyla; family Delphinidae; genus Lagenorhynchus; species Lagenorhynchus albirostris. The sequence goes on from NW_026783341.1 coordinate 199,869, forward strand.
TCCCTCGGAGGACCCCCGTGCGTGCCGAGTGCTGGGCAACCACACACTGCGCGTTCCTTGAGGAGCGCTACATCTCCAGAGCCCTCGAACGCCCTTCGGGACAACATGGCTGGTGGGTGCGAGGTGCCCAGGAAGACTCTGTCACGGCCCTTGTGTGAGCTGCCATGAGAGAACGCTGTGCTTGCAACACTGCGAGGCCCGCCCTCGTGCCTGAAGTCACTCTGCTCGAGGAGAAAGTCAGCACCTTAGCGTGCTGTGTGGCTCCCGGCACACCCCGCATGAAGCCATGCCTGGAAGTAAGGCCCTGGTTTGCCGTGCAGAAGCGGAGGCGTGCTGCACTTTCCAGGAGGCGGTGGCCTCTGCTCTGCATACCTTGAACGGCAGCACAGCCTTCTGGACACCTGGGAGGCTAGCCGGGGCGCCCTGTTCCCAGCAGGAACACTGAGTAACCCCAGGCGCACCTGGCTCTGCTAAGCACCATCCAGGCCCGTAGCCCCTTAGAGCCCCTCTGTGCACGCCGAGCGTAGGGAAACGCACTGCCCTCTCTTTTGGAGCAGCTTGGTTTCCTCAGCACTCGCACACGTTCACGAACGCCGTTCTGCCACATCCCACATGGCGCGGAGGTCTTACGCGTTGCCCTAATCGGAGCTGCGCTCAGAGTAACCCTCGTCTTCGCATTCCATCCAGGACCTCCTGACTGAAGGCACCGTGCCTCCTAGAGGACGGCGGCTTGGGTTCTTACTGCAATTCAAGTCCTGTTCCTTCTTTGGCACTGCAGGCAGCCCCAGGCCCAGAGGAGCGGCTACGGCGTTCCTTGGTTGAGACAGTTCGCTGGATGCGGGACTCCCTCCTGCGATAAGTTGACTCGGGGAAGGAAACGCAGGGTAACCGGTGTCTCCTGGGACTCGTCAGAAACCACAGGGATGTACGCTGAGTGTGCCCATGAACACGGGGGCCTGCTGGAACTAGCCCTGCTTTCCCATTTTGAGGGCGGCCTTCATGCCTGCCTTGACGCTCCCTGACATTCCCGGCTCCCGACAGGCCAGTGAGCCCTGGAAGAGTGCTTCGGGGAAAATCATGAGTTTGCTCTCTCTAAACCAGGGGCTGCCGCGGCCGCGGTGGCGGTCCGCACGGCAGGCTCCAGAGCCAAAGGGAGCCTCAACGTGAGAACTGGCCTCCAGGTTAGGCCCTGAGTAGCCGTGCAGAAAGGGAGGCATGCAGCTCTTTCCGGGAGTTCTTAGTCGCTTTGCTTTCAAGGCAGTACACGCCCGGGGACTCCTAGGCCCCAGGGGCGTGCAGCGTTTTCCCTCCAAGGTCCCTGAGTGCCTCCAGACACCTGTGGGCCGGCTGAGCAACGTCGAGGTCCATTGGTTGATTCCCTCGGAGGACCCCCGTGCGTGCCGAGTGCTGGGCAACCACACACTGCGCGTTCCTTGAGGAGCGCTACATCTCCAGAGCCCTCGAACGCCCTTCGGGACAACATGGCTGGTGGGTGCGAGGTGCCCAGGAAGACTCTGTCACGGCCCTTGTGTGAGCTGCCATGAGAGAACGCTGTGCTTGCAACACTGCGAGGCCCGCCCTCGTGCCTGAAGTCACTCTGCTCGAGGAGAAAGTCAGCACCTTAGCGTGCTGTGTGGCTCCCGGCACACCCCGCATGAAGCCATGCCTGGAAGTAAGGCCCTGGTTTGCCGTGCAGAAGCGGAGGCGTGCTGCACTTTCCAGGAGGCGGTGGCCTCTGCTCTGCATACCTTGAACGGCAGCACAGCCTTCTGGACACCTGGGAGGCTAGCCGGGGCGCCCTGTTCCCGGCAGGAACACTGAGTAACCAACCCCAGGCGCACCTGGCTCTGCTAAGCACCATCCAGGCCCGTAGCCCCTTAGAGCCCCTCTGTGCACGCCGAGCGTAGGGAAACGCACTGCCCTCTCTTTTGGAGCAGCTTGGTTTCCTCAGCACTCGCACACGTTCACGAACGCCGTTCTGCCACATCCCACATGGCGCGGAGGTCTTACGCGTTGCCCTAATCGGAGCTGCGCTCAGAGTAACCCTCGTCTTCGCATTCCATCCAGGACCTCCTGACTGAAGGCACCGTGCCTCCTAGAGGACGGCGGCTTGGGTTCTTACTGCAATTCAAGTCCTGTTCCTTCTTTGGCACTGCAGGCAGCCCCAGGCCCAGAGGAGCGGCTACGGCGTTCCTTGGTTGAGACAGTTCGCTGGATGCGGGACTCCCTCCTGCGATAAGTTGACTCGGGGAAGGAAACGCAGGGTAACCGGTGTCTCCTGGGACTCGTCAGAAACCACAGGGATGTACGCTGAGTGTGCCCATGAACACGGGGGCCTGCTGGAACTAGCCCTGCTTTCCCATTTTGAGGGCGGCCTTCATGCCTGCCTTGACGCTCCCTGACATTCCCGGCTCCCGACAGGCCAGTGAGCCCTGGAAGAGTGCTTCGGGGAAAATCATGAGTTTGCTCTCTCTAAACCAGGGGCTGCCGCGGCCGCGGTGGCGGTCCGCACGGCAGGCTCCAGAGCCAAAGGGAGCCTCAACGTGAGAACTGGCCTCCAGGTTAGGCCCTGAGTAGCCGTGCAGAAAGGGAGGCATGCAGCTCTTTCCGGGAGTTCTTAGTCGCTTTGCTTTCAAGGCAGTACACGCCCGGGGACTCCTAGGCCCCAGGGGCGTGCAGCGTTTTCCCTCCAAGGTCCCTGAGTGCCTCCAGACACCTGTGGGCCGGCTGAGCAACGTCGAGGTCCATTGGTTGATTCCCTCGGAGGACCCCCGTGCGTGCCGAGTGCTGGGCAACCACACACTGCGCGTTCCTTGAGGAGCGCTACCTCTCCAGAGCCCTCGAACGCCCTTCGGGACAACATGGCTGGTGGGTGCGAGGTGCCCAGGAAGACTCTGTCACGGCCCTTGTGTGAGCTGCCATGAGAGAACGCTGTGCTTGCAACACTGCGAGGCCCGCCCTCGTGCCTGAAGTCACTCTGCTCGAGGAGAAAGTCAGCACCTTAGCGTGCTGTGTGGCTCCCGGCACACCCAGCATGAAGCCATGCCTGGAAGTAAGGCCCTGGTTTGCCGTGCAGAAGCGGAGGCGTGCTGCACTTTCCAGGAGGCGGTGGCCTCTGCTCTGCATACCTTGAACGGCAGCACAGCCTTCTGGACACCTGGGAGGCTAGCCGGGGCGCCCTGTTCCCGGCAGGAACACTGAGTAACCAACCCCAGGCGCACCTGGCTCTGCTAAGCACCATCCAGGCCCGTAGCCCCTTAGAGCCCCTCTGTGCACGCCGAGCGTAGGGAAACGCACTGCCCTCTCTTTTGGAGCAGCTTGGTTTCCTCAGCACTCGCACACGTTCACGAACGCCGTTCTGCCACATCCTACATGGCGCGGAGGTCTTACGCGTTGCCCTAATCGGAGCTGCGCTCAGAGTAACCCTCGTCTTCGCATTCCATCCAGGACCTCCTGACTGAAGGCACCGTGCCTCCTAGAGGACGGCGGCTTGGGTTCTTACTGCAATTCAAGTCCTGTTCCTTCTTTGGCACTGCAGGCAGCCCCAGGCCCAGAGGAGCGGCTACGGCGTTCCTTGGTTGAGACAGTTCGCTGGATGCGGGACTCCCTCCTGCGATAAGTTGACTCGGGGAAGGAAACGCAGGGTAACCGGTGTCTCCTGGGACTCGTCAGAAACCACAGGGATGTACGCTGAGTGTGCCCATGAACACGGGGGCCTGCTGGAACTAGCCCTGCTTTCCCATTTTGAGGGCGGCATTCATGCCTGCCTTGACGCTCCCTGACATTCCCGGCTCCCGACAGGCCAGTGAGCCCTGGAAGAGTGCTTCGGGGAAAATCATGAGTTTGCTCTCTCTAAACCAGGGGCTGCCGCGGCCGCGGTGGCGGTCCGCACGGCAGGCTCCAGAGCCAAAGGGAGCCTCAACGTGAGAACTGGCCTCCAGGTTAGGCCCTGAGTAGCCGTGCAGAAAGGGAGGCATGCAGCTCTTTCCGGGAGTTCTTAGTCGCTTTGCTTTCAAGGCAGTACACGCCCGGGGACTCCTAGGCCCCACGGGCGTGCAGCGTTTTCCCTCCAAGGTCCCTGAGTGCCTCCAGACACCTGTGGGCCGGCTGAGCAACGTCGAGGTCCATTGGTTGATTCCCTCGGAGGACCCCCGTGCGTGCCGAGTCCTGGGCAACCACACACTGCGTGTTCCTTGAGGAGCGCTACCTCTCCAGAGCCCTCGAACGCCCTTCGGGACAACATGGCTGGTGGGTGCGAGGTGCCCAGGAAGACTCTGTCACGGCCCTTGTGTGAGCTGCCATGAGAGAACGCTGTGCTTGCCACACTGCGAGGCCCGCCCTCGTGCCTGAAGTCACTCTGCTCGGGGAGAAAGTCAGCACCTTAGCGTGCTGTGTGGCTCCCGGCACACCCAGCATGAAGCCATGCCTGGAAGTAAGGCCCTGGTTTGCCGTGCAGAAGCGGAGGCGTGCTGCACTTTCCAGGAGGCGGTGGCCTCTGCTCTGCATACCTTGAACGGCAGCACAGCCTTCTGGACACCTGGGAGGCTAGCCGGGGCGCCCTGTTCCCGGCAGGAACACTGAGTAACCCCAGGCGCACCTGGCTCTGCTAAGCACCATCCAGGCCCGTAGCCCCTTAGAGCCCCTCTGTGCACGCCGAGCGTAGGGAAACGCACTGCCCTCTCTTTTGGAGCAGCTTGGTTTCCTCAGCACTCGCACACGTTCACGAACGCCGTTCTGCCACATCCCACATGGCGCGGAGGTCTTACGCGTTGCCCTAATCGGAGCTGCGCTCAGAGTAACCCTCGTCTTCGCATTCCATCCAGGACCTCCTGACTGAAGGCACCGTGCCTCCTAGAGGACGGCGGCTTGGGTTCTTACTGCAATTCAAGTCCTGTTCCTTCTTTGGCACTGCAGGCAGCCCCAGGCCCAGAGGAGCGGCTACGGCGTTCCTTGGTTGAGACAGTTCGCTGGATGCGGGACTCCCTCCTGCGATAAGTTGACTCGGGGAAGGAAACGCAGGGTAACCGGTGTCTCCTGGGACTCGTCAGAAACCACAGGGATGTACGCTGAGTGTGCCCATGAACACGGGGGCCTGCTGGAACTAGCCCTGCTTTCCCATTTTGAGGGCGGCCTTCATGCCTGCCTTGACGCTCCCTGACATTCCCGGCTCCCGACAGGCCAGTGAGCCCTGGAAGAGTGCTTCGGGGAAAATCATGAGTTTGCTCTCTCTAAACCAGGGGCTGCCGCGGCCGCGGTGGCGGTCCGCACGGCAGGCTCCAGAGCCAAAGGGAGCCTCAACGTGAGAACTGGCCTCCAGGTTAGGCCCTGAGTAGCCGTGCAGAAAGGGAGGCATGCAGCTCTTTCCGGGAGTTCTTAGTCGCTTTGCTTTCAAGGCAGTACACGCCCGGGGACTCCTAGGCCCCAGGGGCGTGCAGCGTTTTCCCTCCAAGGTCCCTGAGTGCCTCCAGACACCTGTGGGCCGGCTGAGCAACGTCGAGGTCCATTGGTTGATTCCCTCGGAGGACCCCCGTGCGTGCCGAGTGCTGGGCAACCACACACTGCGCGTTCCTTGAGGAGCGCTACCTCTCCAGAGCCCTCGAACGCCCTTCGGGACAACATGGCTGGTGGGTGCGAGGTGCCCAGGAAGACTCTGTCACGGCCCTTGTGTGAGCTGCCATGAGAGAACGCTGTGCTTGCAACACTGCGAGGCCCGCCCTCGTGCCTGAAGTCACTCTGCTCGAGGAGAAAGTCAGCACCTTAGCGTGCTGTGTGGCTCCCGGCACACCCAGCATGAAGCCATGCCTGGAAGTAAGGCCCTGGTTTGCCGTGCAGAAGCGGAGGCGTGCTGCACTTTCCAGGAGGCGGTGGCCTCTGCTCTGCATACCTTGAACGGCAGCACAGCCTTCTGGACACCTGGGAGGCTAGCCGGGGCGCCCTGTTCCCGGCAGGAACACTGAGTAACCCCAGGCGCACCTGGCTCTGCTAAGCACCATCCAGGCCCGTAGCCCCTTAGAGCCCCTCTGTGCACGCCGAGCGTAGGGAAACGCACTGCCCTCTCTTTTGGAGCAGCTTGGTTTCCTCAGCACTCGCACACGTTCACGAACGCCGTTCTGCCACATCCCACATGGCGCGGAGGTCTTACGCGTTGCCCTAATCGGAGCTGCGCTCAGAGTAACCCTCGTCTTCGCATTCCATCCAGGACCTCCTGACTGAAGGCACCGTGCCTCCTAGAGGACGGCGGCTTGGGTTCTTACTGCAATTCAAGTCCTGTTCCTTCTTTGGCACTGCAGGCAGCCCCAGGCCCAGAGGAGCGGCTACGGCGTTCCTTGGTTGAGACAGTTCGCTGGATGCGGGACTCCCTCCTGCGATAAGTTGACTCGGGGAAGGAAACGCAGGGTAACCGGTGTCTCCTGGGACTCGTCAGAAACCACAGGGATGTACGCTGAGTGTGCCCATGAACACGGGGGCCTGCTGGAACTAGCCCTGCTTTCCCATTTTGAGGGCGGCCTTCATGCCTGCCTTGACGCTCCCTGACATTCCCGGCTCCCGACAGGCCAGTGAGCCCTGGAAGAGTGCTTCGGGGAAAATCATGAGTTTGCTCTCTCTAAACCAGGGGCTGCCGCGGCCGCGGTGGCGGTCCGCACGGCAGGCTCCAGAGCCAAAGGGAGCCTCAACGTGAGAACTGGCCTCCAGGTTAGGCCCTGAGTAGCCGTGCAGAAAGGGAGGCATGCAGCTCTTTCCGGGAGTTCTTAGTCGCTTTGCTTTCAAGGCAGTACACGCCCGGGGACTCCTAGGCCCCACGGGCGTGCAGCGTTTTCCCTCCAAGGTCCCTGAGTGCCTCCAGACACCTGTGGGCCGGCTGAGCAACGTCGAGGTCCATTGGTTGATTCCCTCGGAGGACCCCCGTGCGTGCCGAGTGCTGGGCAACCACACACTGCGCGTTCCTTGAGGAGCGCTACATCTCCAGAGCCCTCGAACGCCCTTCGGGACAACATGGCTGGTGGGTGCGAGGTGCCCAGGAAGACTCTGTCACGGCCCTTGTGTGAGCTGCCATGAGAGAACGCTGTGCTTGCAACACTGCGAGGCCCGCCCTCGTGCCTGAAGTCACTCTGCTCGAGGAGAAAGTCAGCACCTTAGCGTGCTGTGTGGCTCCCGGCACACCCCGCATGAAGCCATGCCTGGAAGTAAGGCCCTGGTTTGCCGTGCAGAAGCGGAGGCGTGCTGCACTTTCCAGGAGGCGGTGGCCTCTGCTCTGCATACCTTGAACGGCAGCACAGCCTTCTGGACACCTGGGAGGCTAGCCGGGGCGCCCTGTTCCCGGCAGGAACACTGAGTAACCAACCCCAGGCGCACCTGGCTCTGCTAAGCACCATCCAGGCCCGTAGCCCCTTAGAGCCCCTCTGTGCACGCCGAGCGTAGGGAAACGCGCTGCCCTCTCTTTTGGAGCAGCTTGGTTTCCTCAGCACTCGCACACGTTCACGAACGCCGTTCTGCCACATCCCACATGGCGCGGAGGTCTTACGCGTTGCCCTAATCGGAGCTGCGCTCAGAGTAACCCTCGTCTTCGCATTCCATCCAGGACCTCCTGACTGAAGGCACCGTGCCTCCTAGAGGACGGCGGCTTGGGTTCTTACTGCAATTCAAGTCCTGTTCCTTCTTTGGCACTGCAGGCAGCCCCAGGCCCAGAGGAGCGGCTACGGCGTTCCTTGGTTGAGACAGTTCGCTGGATGCGGGACTCCCTCCTGCGATAAGTTGACTCGGGGAAGGAAACGCAGGGTAACCGGTGTCTCCTGGGACTCGTCAGAAACCACAGGGATGTACGCTGAGTGTGCCCATGAACACGGGGGCCTGCTGGAACTAGCCCTGCTTTCCCATTTTGAGGGCGGCCTTCATGCCTGCCTTGACGCTCCCTGACATTCCCGGCTCCCGACAGGCCAGTGAGCCCTGGAAGAGTGCTTCGGGGAAAATCATGAGTTTGCTCTCTCTAAACCAGGGGCTGCCGCGGCCGCGGTGGCGGTCCGCACGGCAGGCTCCAGAGCCAAAGGGAGCCTCAACGTGAGAACTGGCCTCCAGGTTAGGCCCTGAGTAGCCGTGCAGAAAGGGAGGCATGCAGCTCTTTCCGGGAGTTCTTAGTCGCTTTGCTTTCAAGGCAGTACACGCCCGGGGACTCCTAGGCCCCACGGGCGTGCAGCGTTTTCCCTCCAAGGTCCCTGAGTGCCTCCAGACACCTGTGGGCCGGCTGAGCAACGTCGAGGTCCATTGGTTGATTCCCTCGGAGGACCCCCGTGCGTGCCGAGTGCTGGGCAACCACACACTGCGCGTTCCTTGAGGAGCGCTACATCTCCAGAGCCCTCGAACGCCCTTCGGGACAACATGGCTGGTGGGTGCGAGGTGCCCAGGAAGACTCTGTCACGGCCCTTGTGTGAGCTGCCATGAGAGAACGCTGTGCTTGCAACACTGCGAGGCCCGCCCTCGTGCCTGAAGTCACTCTGCTCGAGGAGAAAGTCAGCACCTTAGCGTGCTGTGTGGCTCCCGGCACACCCCGCATGAAGCCATGCCTGGAAGTAAGGCCCTGGTTTGCCGTGCAGAAGCGGAGGCGTGCTGCACTTTCCAGGAGGCGGTGGCCTCTGCTCTGCATACCTTGAACGGCAGCACAGCCTTCTGGACACCTGGGAGGCTAGCCGGGGCGCCCTGTTCCCGGCAGGAACACTGAGTAACCAACCCCAGGCGCACCTGGCTCTGCTAAGCACCATCCAGGCCCGTAGCCCCTTAGAGCCCCTCTGTGCACGCCGAGCGTAGGGAAACGCGCTGCCCTCTCTTTTGGAGCAGCTTGGTTTCCTCAGCACTCGCACACGTTCACGAACGCCGTTCTGCCACATCCCACATGGCGCGGAGGTCTTACGCGTTGCCCTAATCGGAGCTGCGCTCAGAGTAACCCTCGTCTTCGCATTCCATCCAGGACCTCCTGACTGAAGGCACCGTGCCTCCTAGAGGACGGCGGCTTGGGTTCTTACTGCAATTCAAGTCCTGTTCCTTCTTTGGCACTGCAGGCAGCCCCAGGCCCAGAGGAGCGGCTACGGCGTTCCTTGGTTGAGACAGTTCGCTGGATGCGGGACTCCCTCCTGCGATAAGTTGACTCGGGGAAGGAAACGCAGGGTAACCGGTGTCTCCTGGGACTCGTCAGAAACCACAGGGATGTACGCTGAGTGTGCCCATGAACACGGGGGCCTGCTGGAACTAGCCCTGCTTTCCCATTTTGAGGGCGGCCTTCATGCCTGCCTTGACGCTCCCTGACATTCCCGGCTCCCGACAGGCCAGTGAGCCCTGGAAGAGTGCTTCGGGGAAAATCATGAGTTTGCTCTCTCTAAACCAGGGGCTGCCGCGGCCGCGGTGGCGGTCCGCACGGCAGGCTCCAGAGCCAAAGGGAGCCTCAACGTGAGAACTGGCCTCCAGGTTAGGCCCTGAGTAGCCGTGCAGAAAGGGAGGCATGCAGCTCTTTCCGGGAGTTCTTAGTCGCTTTGCTTTCAAGGCAGTACACGCCCGGGGACTCCTAGGCCCCACGGGCGTGCAGCGTTTTCCCTCCAAGGTCCCTGAGTGCCTCCAGACACCTGTGGGCCGGCTGAGCAACGTCGAGGTCCATTGGTTGATTCCCTCGGAGGACCCCCGTGCGTGCCGAGTCCTGGGCAACCACACACTGCGTGTTCCTTGAGGAGCGCTACCTCTCCAGAGCCCTCGAACGCCCTTCGGGACAACATGGCTGGTGGGTGCGAGGTGCCCAGGAAGACTCTGTCACGGCCCTTGTGTGAGCTGCCATGAGAGAACGCTGTGCTTGCCACACTGCGAGGCCCGCCCTCGTGCCTGAAGTCACTCTGCTCGGGGAGAAAGTCAGCACCTTAGCGTGCTGTGTGGCTCCCGGCACACCCAGCATGAAGCCATGCCTGGAAGTAAGGCCCTGGTTTGCCGTGCAGAAGCGGAGGCGTGCTGCACTTTCCAGGAGGCGGTGGCCTCTGCTCTGCATACCTTGAACGGCAGCACAGCCTTCTGGACACCTGGGAGGCTAGCCGGGGCGCCCTGTTCCCGGCAGGAACACTGAGTAACCCCAGGCGCACCTGGCTCTGCTAAGCACCATCCAGGCCCGTAGCCCCTTAGAGCCCCTCTGTGCACGCCGAGCGTAGGGAAACGCACTGCCCTCTCTTTTGGAGCAGCTTGGTTTCCTCAGCACTCGCACACGTTCACGAACGCCGTTCTGCCACATCCCACATGGCGCGGAGGTCTTACGCGTTGCCCTAATCGGAGCTGCGCTCAGAGTAACCCTCGTCTTCGCATTCCATCCAGGACCTCCTGACTGAAGGCACCGTGCCTCCTAGAGGACGGCGGCTTGGGTTCTTACTGCAATTCAAGTCCTGTTCCTTCTTTGGCACTGCAGGCAGCCCCAGGCCCAGAGGAGCGGCTACGGCGTTCCTTGGTTGAGACAGTTCGCTGGATGCGGGACTCCCTCCTGCGATAAGTTGACTCGGGGAAGGAAACGCAGGGTAACCGGTGTCTCCTGGGACTCGTCAGAAACCACAGGGATGTACGCTGAGTGTGCCCATGAACACGGGGGCCTGCTGGAACTAGCCCTGCTTTCCCATTTTGAGGGCGGCCTTCATGCCTGCCTTGACGCTCCCTGACATTCCCGGCTCCCGACAGGCCAGTGAGCCCTGGAAGAGTGCTTCGGGGAAAATCATGAGTTTGCTCTCTCTAAACCAGGGGCTGCCGCGGCCGCGGTGGCGGTCCGCACGGCAGGCTCCAGAGCCAAAGGGAGCCTCAACGTGAGAACTGGCCTCCAGGTTAGGCCCTGAGTAGCCGTGCAGAAAGGGAGGCATGCAGCTCTTTCCGGGAGTTCTTAGTCGCTTTGCTTTCAAGGCAGTACACGCCCGGGGACTCCTAGGCCCCAGGGGCGTGCAGCGTTTTCCCTCCAAGGTCCCTGAGTGCCTCCAGACACCTGTGGGCCGGCTGAGCAACGTCGAGGTCCATTGGTTGATTCCCTCGGAGGACCCCCGTGCGTGCCGAGTGCTGGGCAACCACACACTGCGCGTTCCTTGAGGAGCGCTACCTCTCCAGAGCCCTCGAACGCCCTTCGGGACAACATGGCTGGTGGGTGCGAGGTGCCCAGGAAGACTCTGTCACGGCCCTTGTGTGAGCTGCCATGAGAGAACGCTGTGCTTGCAACACTGCGAGGCCCGCCCTCGTGCCTGAAGTCACTCTGCTCGAGGAGAAAGTCAGCACCTTAGCGTGCTGTGTGGCTCCCGGCACACCCAGCATGAAGCCATGCCTGGAAGTAAGGCCCTGGTTTGCCGTGCAGAAGCGGAGGCGTGCTGCACTTTCCAGGAGGCGGTGGCCTCTGCTCTGCATACCTTGAACGGCAGCACAGCCTTCTGGACACCTGGGAGGCTAGCCGGGGCGCCCTGTTCCCGGCAGGAACACTGAGTAACCCCAGGCGCACCTGGCTCTGCTAAGCACCATCCAGGCCCGTAGCCCCTTAGAGCCCCTCTGTGCACGCCGAGCGTAGGGAAACGCACTGCCCTCTCTTTTGGAGCAGCTTGGTTTCCTCAGCACTCGCACATGTTCACGAACGCCGTTCTGCCACATCCCACATGGCGCGGAGGTCTTACGCGTTGCCCTAATCGGAGCTGCGCTCAGAGTAACCCTCGTCTTCGCATTCCATCCAGGACCTCCTGACTGAAGGCACCGTGCCTCCTAGAGGACGGCGGCTTGGGTTCTTACTGCAATTCAAGTCCTGTTCCTTCTTTGGCACTGCAGGCAGCCCCAGGCCCAGAGGAGCGGCTACGGCGTTCCTTGGTTGAGACAGTTCGCTGGATGCGGGACTCCCTCCTGCGATAAGTTGACTCGGGGAAGGAAACGCAGGGTAACCGGTGTCTCCTGGGACTCGTCAGAAACCACAGGGATGTACGCTGAGTGTGCCCATGAACACGGGGGCCTGCTGGAACTAGCCCTGCTTTCCCATTTTGAGGGCGGCCTTCATGCCTGCCTTGACGCTCCCTGACATTCCCGGCTCCCGACAGGCCAGTGAGCCCTGGAAGAGTGCTTCGGGGAAAATCATGAGTTTGCTCTCTCTAAACCAGGGGCTGCCGCGGCCGCGGTGGCGGTCCGCACGGCAGGCTCCAGAGCCAAAGGGAGCCTCAACGTGAGAACTGGCCTCCAGGTTAGGCCCTGAGTAGCCGTGCAGAAAGGGAGGCATGCAGCTCTTTCCGGGAGTTCTTAGTCGCTTTGCTTTCAAGGCAGTACACGCCCGGGGACTCCTAGGCCCCAGGGGCGTGCAGCGTTTTCCCTCCAAGGTCCCTGAGTGCCTCCAGACACCTGTGGGCCGGCTGAGCAACGTCGAGGTCCATTGGTTGATTCCCTCGGAGGACCCCCGTGCGTGCCGAGTGCTGGGCAACCACACACTGCGCGTTCCTTGAGGAGCGCTACCTCTCCAGAGCCCTCGAACGCCCTTCGGGACAACATGGCTGGTGGGTGCGAGGTGCCCAGGAAGACTCTGTCACGGCCCTTGTGTGAGCTGCCATGAGAGAACGCTGTGCTTGCCACACTGCGAGGCCCGCCCTCGTGCCTGAAGTCACTCTGCTCGGGGAGAAAGTCAGCACCTTAGCGTGCTGTGTGGCTCCCGGCACACCCAGCATGAAGCCATGCCTGGAAGTAAGGCCCTGGTTTGCCGTGCAGAAGCGGAGGCGTGCTGCACTTTCCAGGAGGCGGTGGCCTCTGCTCTGCATACCTTGAACGGCAGCACAGCCTTCTGGACACCTGGGAGGCTAGCCGGGGCGCCCTGTTCCCGGCAGGAACACTGAGTAACCCCAGGCGCACCTGGCTCTGCTAAGCACCATCCAGGCCCGTAGCCCCTTAGAGCCCCTCTGTGCACGCCGAGCGTAGGGAAACGCACTGCCCTCTCTTTTGGAGCAGCTTGGTTTCCTCAGCACTCGCACACGTTCACGAACGCCGTTCTGCCACATCCCACATGGCGCGGAGGTCTTACGCGTTGCCCTAATCGGAGCTGCGCTCAGAGTAACCCTCGTCTTCGCATTCCATCCAGGACCTCCTGACTGAAGGCACCGTGCCTCCTAGAGGACGGCGGCTTGGGTTCTTACTGCAATTCAAGTCCTGTTCCTTCTTTGGCACTGCAGGCAGCCCCAGGCCCAGAGGAGCGGCTACGGCGTTCCTTGGTTGAGACAGTTCGCTGGATGCGGGACTCCCTCCTGCGATAAGTTGACTCGGGGAAGGAAACGCAGGGTAACCGGTGTCTCCTGGGACTCGTCAGAAACCACAGGGATGTACGCTGAGTGTGCCCATGAACACGGGGGCCTGCTGGAACTAGCCCTGCTTTCCCATTTTGAGGGCGGCCTTCATGCCTGCCTTGACGCTCCCTGACATTCCCGGCTCCCGACAGGCCAGTGAGCCCTGGAAGAGTGCTTCGGGGAAAATCATGAGTTTGCTCTCTCTAAACCAGGGGCTGCCGCGGCCGCGGTGGCGGTCCGCACGGCAGGCTCCAGAGCCAAAGGGAGCCTCAACGTGAGAACTGGCCTCCAGGTTAGGCCCTGAGTAGCCGTGCAGAAAGGGAGGCATGCAGCTCTTTCCGGGAGTTCTTAGTCGCTTTGCTTTCAAGGCAGTACACGCCCGGGGACTCCTAGGCCCCAGGGGCGTGCAGCGTTTTCCCTCCAAGGTCCCTGAGTGCCTCCAGACACCTGTGGGCCGGCTGAGCAACGTCGAGGTCCATTGGTTGATTCCCTCGGAGGACCCCCGTGCGTGCCGAGTGCTGGGCAACCACACACTGCGCGTTCCTTGAGGAGCGCTACCTCTCCAGAGCCCTCGAACGCCCTTCGGGACAACATGGCTGGTGGGTGCGAGGTGCCCAGGAAGACTCTGTCACGGCCCTTGTGTGAGCTGCCATGAGAGAACGCTGTGCTTGCAACACTGCGAGGCCCGCCCTCGTGCCTGAAGTCACTCTGCTCGAGGAGAAAGTCAGCACCTTAGCGTGCTGTGTGGCTCCCGGCACACCCAGCATGAAGCCATGCCTGGAAGTAAGGCCCTGGTTTGCCGTGCAGAAGCGGAGGCGTGCTGCACTTTCCAGGAGGCGGTGGCCTCTGCTCTGCATACCTTGAACGGCAGCACAGCCTTCTGGACACCTGGGAGGCTAGCCGGGGCGCCCTGTTCCCGGCAGGAACACTGAGTAACCCCAGGCGCACCTGGCTCTGCTAAGCACCATCCAGGCCCGTAGCCCCTTAGAGCCCCTCTGTGCACGCCGAGCGTAGGGAAACGCACTGCCCTCTCTTTTGGAGCAGCTTGGTTTCCTCAGCACTCGCACACGTTCACGAACGCCGTTCTGCCACATCCCACATGGCGCGGAGGTCTTACGCGTTGCCCTAATCGGAGCTGCGCTCAGAGTAACCCTCGTCTTCGCATTCCATCCAGGACCTCCTGACTGAAGGCACCGTGCCTCCTAGAGGACGGCGGCTTGGGTTCTTACTGCAATTCAAGTCCTGTTCCTTCTTTGGCACTGCAGGCAGCCCCAGGCCCAGAGGAGCGGCTACGGCGTTCCTTGGTTGAGACAGTTCGCTGGATGCGGGACTCCCTCCTGCGATAAGTTGACTCGGGGAAGGAAACGCAGGGTAACCGGTGTCTCCTGGGACTCGTCAGAAACCACAGGGATGTACGCTGAGTGTGCCCATGAACACGGGGGCCTGCTGGAACTAGCCCTGCTTTCCCATTTTGAGGGCGGCCTTCATGCCTGCCTTGACGCTCCCTGACATTCCCGGCTCCCGACAGGCCAGTGAGCCCTGGAAGAGTGCTTCGGGGAAAATCATGAGTTTGCTCTCTCTAAACCAGGGGCTGCCGCGGCCGCGGTGGCGGTCCGCACGGCAGGCTCCAGAGCCAAAGGGAGCCTCAACGTGAGAACTGGCCTCCAGGTTAGGCCCTGAGTAGCCGTGCAGAAAGGGAGGCATGCAGCTCTTTCCGGGAGTTCTTAGTCGCTTTGCTTTCAAGGCAGTACACGCCCGGGGACTCCTAGGCCCCACGGGCGTGCAGCGTTTTCCCTCCAAGGTCCCTGAGTGCCTCCAGACACCTGTGGGCCGGCTGAGCAACGTCGAGGTCCATTGGTTGATTCCCTCGGAGGACCCCCGTGCGTGCCGAGTGCTGGGCAACCACACACTGCGCGTTCCTTGAGGAGCGCTACATCTCCAGAGCCCTCGAACGCCCTTCGGGACAACATGGCTGGTGGGTGCGAGGTGCCCAGGAAGACTCTGTCACGGCCCTTGTGTGAGCTGCCATGAGAGAACGCTGTGCTTGCAACACTGCGAGGCCCGCCCTCGTGCCTGAAGTCACTCTGCTCGAGGAGAAAGTCAGCACCTTAGCGTGCTGTGTGGCTCCCGGCACACCCCGCATGAAGCCATGCCTGGAAGTAAGGCCCTGGTTTGCCGTGCAGAAGCGGAGGCGTGCTGCACTTTCCAGGAGGCGGTGGCCTCTGCTCTGCATACCTTGAACGGCAGCACAGCCTTCTGGACACCTGGGAGGCTAGCCGGGGCGCCCTGTTCCCGGCAGGAACACTGAGTAACCAACCCCAGGCGCACCTGGCTCTGCTAAGCACCATCCAGGCCCGTAGCCCCTTAGAGCCCCTCTGTGCACGCCGAGCGTAGGGAAACGCGCTGCCCTCTCTTTTGGAGCAGCTTGGTTTCCTCAGCACTCGCACACGTTCACGAACGCCGTTCTGCCACATCCCACATGGCGCGGAGGTCTTACGCGTTGCCCTAATCGGAGCTGCGCTCAGAGTAACCCTCGTCTTCGCATTCCATCCAGGACCTCCTGACTGAAGGCACCGTGCCTCCTAGAGGACGGCGGCTTGGGTTCTTACTGCAATTCAAGTCCTGTTCCTTCTTTGGCACTGCAGGCAGCCCCAGGCCCAGAGGAGCGGCTACGGCGTTCCTTGGTTGAGACAGTTCGCTGGATGCGGGACTCCCTCCTGCGATAAGTTGACTCGGGGAAGGAAACGCAGGGTAACCGGTGTCTCCTGGGACTCGTCAGAAACCACAGGGATGTACGCTGAGTGTGCCCATGAACACGGGGGCCTGCTGGAACTAGCCCTGCTTTCCCATTTTGAGGGCGGCCTTCATGCCTGCCTTGACGCTCCCTGACATTCCCGGCTCCCGACAGGCCAGTGAGCCCTGGAAGAGTGCTTCGGGGAAAATCATGAGTTTGCTCTCTCTAAACCAGGGGCTGCCGCGGCCGCGGTGGCGGTCCGCACGGCAGGCTCCAGAGCCAAAGGGAGCCTCAACGTGAGAACTGGCCTCCAGGTTAGGCCCTGAGTAGCCGTGCAGAAAGGGAGGCATGCAGCTCTTTCCGGGAGTTCTTAGTCGCTTTGCTTTCAAGGCAGTACACGCCCGGGGACTCCTAGGCCCCAGGGGCGTGCAGCGTTTTCCCTCCAAGGTCCCTGAGTGCCTCCAGACACCTGTGGGCCGGCTGAGCAACGTCGAGGTCCATTGGTTGATTCCCTCGGAGGACCCCCGTGCGTGCCGAGTGCTGGGCAACCACACACTGCGCGTTCCTTGAGGAGCGCTACCTCTCCAGAGCCCTCGAACGCCCTTCGGGACAACATGGCTGGTGGGTGCGAGGTGCCCAGGAAGACTCTGTCACGGCCCTTGTGTGAGCTGCCATGAGAGAACGCTGTGCTTGCAACACTGCGAGGCCCGCCCTCGTGCCTGAAGTCACTCTGCTCGAGGAGAAAGTCAGCACCTTAGCGTGCTGTGTGGCTCCCGGCACACCCAGCATGAAGCCATGCCTGGAAGTAAGGCCCTGGTTTGCCGTGCAGAAGCGGAGGCGTGCTGCACTTTCCAGGAGGCGGTGGCCTCTGCTCTGCATACCTTGAACGGCAGCACAGCCTTCTGGACACCTGGGAGGCTAGCCGGGGCGCCCTGTTCCCGGCAGGAACACTGAGTAACCAACCCCAGGCGCACCTGGCTCTGCTAAGCACCATCCAGGCCCGTAGCCCCTTAGAGCCCCTCTGTGCACGCCGAGCGTAGGGAAACGCACTGCCCTCTCTTTTGGAGCAGCTTGGTTTCCTCAGCACTCGCACACGTTCACGAACGCCGTTCTGCCACATCCTACATGGCGCGGAGGTCTTACGCGTTGCC
Source organism: Lagenorhynchus albirostris (assembly GCF_949774975.1). NCBI lineage: Eukaryota > Metazoa > Chordata > Mammalia > Artiodactyla > Delphinidae > Lagenorhynchus > Lagenorhynchus albirostris. Next base: position 217,043 of record NW_026783341.1, read on the forward strand.
CTAATCGGAGCTGCGCTCAGAGTAACCCTCGTCTTCGCATTCCATCCAGGACCTCCTGACTGAAGGCACCGTGCCTCCTAGAGGACGGCGGCTTGGGTTCTTACTGCAATTCAAGTCCTGTTCCTTCTTTGGCACTGCAGGCAGCCCCAGGCCCAGAGGAGCGGCTACGGCGTTCCTTGGTTGAGACAGTTCGC